>NW_007253920.1:108699-144757 GCF_000164805.1 Carlito syrichta
AAAGTATTTTTTTTTTTTTTTTTGAGTTGGAGTCTCACTCTGTCGCCCAGACTGGAGTGCAGTGGCCGCTCCCGGCCACCGCAGCCTCGACCTGCTGGGCTCCGGTGATCCTTCCGCCTCAGCCTTCCGAGTAGCCGGAATTACAGGCATGCGCTACCACGCCCGGCTGATTTTTTGATTTATTGTAGAGATGAGGTCTCGCTGCCCAGGCGGGTCTCGAACCGCGGACTCATGCAATCCACTCACCTCAGCCTCCCAAAGGCGCGGGATTACAGGCTGAGCCACCGAGCCCGGCTGGTTCTAAGTATTTTATAAGCAGTATCCTATCTAATGTGAGAAGGAAAGAAATGTTAGTATCCCCATTATACAGATGAAGGAATAATCGCTCGGAGAGGTTGAGTGATTTGTCCAAGGTCACATAGATGGGAAATGGCAGATCCAGGATTTGAACTCAGGTCTGTCTGAATGCACAACCTGTACTGTTTCTAATGTGTCATACCTGTATATAATAAAGCTTTATAAACTATAGAGGACTTTTGAGACATGAGTCAAAATCGCAGTCCCTAGTAACTGGCATTTCTGATCAGTGGGCTTCTGATAAATGATAATCACAGTGAAGCCCCAGAAATGCTACAAAATCTGGTCATTCTAAAATGCCAAACAGATGATGGATTTCTATGGAAAATATATACCCGCACCTCTACCTCTATAAACGCAATTAATTTCTGAAGGTCACAAAATATAAGGCTCAGTAAAAGTCTCTGTTGTGGGTTAGATAAGATAACCAGGGCCCTTCCACCCTAGGTTGTCACTGTGTGATGGGCAAGGGAAGTTCGCCAATACTCCTGGAGACAGGGCCTTTCCCACCTCCCCATCAAGTCTGTAGCTGGATTCTCTGGGCAGCATGACCCCTGGAAAATACCTCCTGGGCATGGAAACATAGGTCTCTCCAAATCTCTGTTAGGCAAGGGGTTCTCCTCAATACCTGACCATGTCAGCTGCAGTCCACACCACCTTCCTCTAGAGTAGTTGGAAGGAAATGGAAGCGCCCGGGCCTGAGGCTGCTCTCACCACCCAAGGGTGGGTACGGGGTAGGCATGGCCAGCCAGGCTTTTGTTGGACAAGTAAGTAGACCCAGCTTGCCAGGATGACAGGGGTTCTCACTGAGATGTCCAAACAATAGTGGACACAGGGTAGATCCAAGAGGTTGCGCACAGCACTGGCGTCATTGGCAGATTCATTACCGGAAGCCGCATGGGGCATTTAATCTCCTAAGTATTTCAGGGGGCGGTGAGCACTTCAGAGCCTAATTCATCTTCTTTGTCTTCATTACAGAGAGCCCTCAGATCACCTTAATCCTCCCTCTGCCACAGGAAAGAGCCATTTGTTTCTTTAATGGGTGCGCTCTCACTAGCTAAGTGGTTGCTCTGAGCCAGGGCAGAAGGTGAGGCCATCCTGAGGACAGTGGGACTCGTGCCCAGATCAGACAGTGGGGTCACAGCAAAAGCTCCTGACTCCAACTGCAGAGACAACTATCTTCTACAGCTTGACTACATTCTCTCCCTACCCTGAGCCCCTCTTCCCTAGAAATCAATGACGCTTCAACAGGGAGCCAGTCACTCCTTGTGGTAAGAAAGGGTCACAGGATGTTTGAGATTGAAGAGGCTATACCCATCTTACAGATGAGAGAACTCCTCTCTGGAGGGTCCCATTCAGTGCTGCATGCCACTAATATAACATTGACGGTGGCTTCCGTTGATTCAATATTTTCTTTGTGCCAGGATCTGTACCAAGATTTTATAGTCATTTGTTTATTTAATTTTTATTTCCACTTTGTAAATAGTTTTATTTGCTTTCATTTTACAGATGAAGAAAGTGAGGTTCAGGGTGAACTGCCCAAAATGATAATGAATATTAGCAACTGAAGAGTTTCAAACTCAGGTCATCTGACTCCAAACTCCCTGTTCTTATTGCCTCACTACTGGAACTTGTATGAATGACCAGAGCTAGTCACAGGAGAAGCACTTGGAAATGAAGAGACTTAAGAGATGCCCAACTGCAAGAGTCTAGCTAAAGAAGAAATGAGAGTGAGGAAGGCAGATCCCACAGCATGGGCGCTCTAGCACCCCACCCCCTCATAACCAAGGGCTGTGACCACAACAGACTTTGGACATGCCCCCTTTTGGAGTCAATCAGGTCAATGGCCAGCCCAGTAGACCACCGCTTTTTATGTTTGTACTGTCATACTTTGTCTCTGGGTGGGAGTGGGGTGGGGGTGGGGGCCTGAATAACTCTTAGAAATGAGAACTTATCATCCATGGCTTGGAAGGCCATGTTAAGGATTTTGTATAATTCACTATTCGGGCTCTTCCCTGGAATATGAGGTCTGAAAAATAATAACATTCAACATTTATTAAGAATTTAATAGGGGCCAAGCCTTGCATCAGGTCCTTACCTATATTATCTCACTCACCTTCACAATAATCCTGCAAAGTAGATAGCAATGTCCCTACCTACAGGTTAAAAAATATATATATATCCAAGAGGCTCTGATGGACCCAAAGTCACCCAATTAACAAATGGCCCAGGCATGGCCAACACCCAGTCTCTCTGATCCCACTACACTGCCTCCTCCCTCAATTTTCAAAGATGGCAGCAGGTGAGAGTCAAAGATCAAGGTCTAAGTCAGTATTTAAATTTAATCCTGATTTAAATGCTGGCTAGCTACTTACCAATCACATGATTTGGGGAACATCCACTTGAGCCTCATTGCTCTTGTTTACGAAATGGGGTAAATATCAACAACATCACAGTATTATTAGGAACCCCCATATGTAAATGCTTAGATACTAGAAAGTTTTCTAAATGGGAGTCTATGGTCAGCCACACTAACAATATGAAACAACTGGTGAAGTGTCATCCTGCTTCTTCCCTTTCATACCCCTAACAGGCACTGGGAAACTTTCCCAAGGGTGCCAGCTCTGGGCTAGAGGTCATAAGAAATCCCAGGAAAGTACAGAACAGGGATCATACTCTCAAAGGGAAAATGAAATACATGAATTAATTAGGAGAAATAAATGTCATTCGTTGAGTCAACACTTCATTGTGAGGTATAGACTCTTTAAAAAAAGGCAAAATTCCAGAGAGCTGAAGCAATCAGGGAAGGCTCTTCTGGAGCCGCTGGTGTAGGAGCTAGAACTCAAAGCCATGGCAGCTTCAGCTAAGAAATTGAGCTAGAAGAGACAGATGGGGGGTGGGCCTAAAATGCAAACAGGGATAAGCTGGGTTGCTTGCTAGAGGATCATCTAACTTAGAGCTCAGGTACCAAGTGGGATTTATAGAGACCTAAAGCCCACCTGATCCATCACCCCCACCCTTGGTGGGGAAATGGGAGGCTGAGTATTACCAGAGGTGGGTTTTCATAAAATTCCAGAACATTGAATATCAAAGAGTCTTTTAAAACCCCCTCATTCAGTGTTTCCAAACACTTTTAGCAGTAAGATCTTTTTACACCAAATAAAATCTTCTATAAAGCTCAAGTATTTTTTTAAAATTGTAACTGATACAGAGGCTGAGGCCCAGCATGAAGGTTCTGCTTCAACCCCGTTTTTTATGGAGGCAGATAGGGAAGCAATTTATTACAGGGTTCAATGTCAGGCAGGCACCAGCATGATTGCGACAAGACCTTCAGAAGACGGTCAGAGACTTCCCATGCATCTCTCTGTCTCCCAGGATGGACAGTCTGAATGGAGATAGAAGAAGGCCCTATAGTGGTTGGGATGAGTTTAGAGAAAGGCTTCAAGGTCAACGAGAGATGTAGATAACATATCCCTCTAGCTCCTATGGCTTACAAAGCACATAGCACCAGAAAAAGGGACTAACGGAACCGACCAGATGCTGTCAGGTCATGCTGTTTCCCCCAATCCCGAAAACTAAGCCCTGGCCTGATAACCTCTGTCTCCATAGTTACAGGTTACTGGGCCTGGGGCCTTCCAAGCCTCTCACCTGATCCCGGGTGTATGGCGTGTCCACTCTCTGCTTGTCGCTGCAGGCTTCCAGGAGGACGCGGATGGCATTCAGCTGCAGGAGCATCTCACAGGCCATTGTGTCAAAGAAGGTGATGTTGGCAAGAGCCGCAGAAGCCAGCAGGAAGACTTCTCCAGACGAGGCCTCTTGGCACAGTTCTAAATGACAAAGGAGGAAACATAGCACGGTGATCAAAATAGTTCAGGTCCATTCCTTGTTGAGCTTACACTCAATTAGTGGGCAAGAGAAAATGAACTTTAAAAAAATTATTATAAGTAATTGCAAGTTTTGATAAATATAAGGGATAAAATAAAAAGTGCTAGGACACAGAATAACTAAGGGCCCACTGAAGTGCATAAGGAAGGTTTCCCTGAGAATTTGACTTTACAGCTGATATCTTAAGAGAATAAAGAAGTCCATGGTGAAAAGGGGAGGAGGACCATCTAGACCAAAGGAACAGCAAACACAAAGGCCATGAGACAGGAGAGAGCTCCTTTTGCATTTGTGTCTCCAGTTACAATTGCTAGCCTGCTGCTAAATTGGCCTTAAGAAAGAGTCTGGTGGTAAAACAGAGACCCTATCCATCCAGCTGCCATCTGTAGAGGCTCAGCACTTCCTTTTGGTCCCGGGAGAAGAGTCAACAGGCTGCAGGGAAGTCCTATACCAAGCCCCTGCATGTCAGCATCTTCCTCTCTGATTCTAGTGGTCAGATCCCAGCCCTCACCAAATTCTTCCACTTACTATTTGTAATTGTACCAAGGGCCTTTCAGAAGGAGAGTGGTCCCATCACTTCATCACCTTACACATCCTCCCCATCCCATGTGGGCTCCAGAGGACCTGGAATGGACACCCATCTCAGGAGGAGGCATAACAGGGCGCTGTCCATGGTTCTTCCCTCATCCCAGTGGACCAAACTTCTCACCCTCAGCTCTAACTTTTCTGCAGGCCAAGGTGCTTCCCTTGTCCAGATCTCTCCTACTGATAATATCTCTATAAACACAAAAGGAGAAGCCACACTTCAGGAAAACAGGCCCAGGAGAGAAAGAAGGTTCAGGCGACAGAGTTGAACTGTGTTCTATCCTGGTGCCTGGTTCTTGTCTCCGAAGAGTCTGTACTTTCAGCTTCTGATATTGCAACTGACACCTTCAGTGCATGCAACCATGTGTCCCTACAGAAGAAGGGACACACAATAACATTAGTTGAGCACCTGAAGTGGGGCTTGCACTGTGCCGTTAAACTCTGAGCACCCTCAAAGTAGAAAATGTTTGTCTCCATTTACAAATAGCTGAGTCTCAGAGAAACTAGAAGCAGCAGCTGTTGCTGCCATTTATGGAGCGTTTACTCTGTGCCAGGCTCGACTGTACATTTTTTTTTACCGAATTAAGTCATTTAATTCTCACAACAATCTAATGTTTACCACTTTGTAAATGAAGGAATTGAAGATTCAAGTGTTAAGTGATTTGCCTGTGGTCTTATGGCCAGTAAATAATTGCTGGAGGCTGGACTCAAATCCAGATCTGCCTGACTCCAAAGACCCCAGTCTTCCTACACTCCAGGTTGCTTCTACTTTCTCAGCCTATTTGACTCATTCCCAGTGATATCCCCAAGTTCCAGTCCTATTGGGAGGGTAATGCCAGTCCGTGAGCAGCTGTGCTCCCCATAGCCCGGGTGTGACCACTGAACAACTCAGTCTTAATCTAACTACACAAGGCTAGAACAACAGATTAGCCAAGGAGTTAAGAACTCTGTGATTCCCATTATCCAATGATTGCCTCAATCTCTGATTTTGGGAGATTCACTGGGGTCATCCCAACCCTTCCAGGCCACCTCCCTATATCCAGGGTTTGGGGTGAAACCACAGAGCTCAGTGGCCCACTCTGCTGTAAGATTTCTTCTAAGTCCAAACAGTCCCTCTCATTCTCATGCAGTTACTGTTACTGCCGACACAGCAATTATTAACACAACCATCTAAGTGCCTTTTAATTTTGCTGCACATTTATTTGAACTACAGTCTGAGTCACCTGGGATGTCTTAGGAATATTAAATTGAGGATTCCAGTGACTCATTTATAAGTGTTTCCAGGGAATGGCAAGAAATTGGAGGGCTATTTCCCACCAAAGAAGGGAGCTCTGGCCTCCCGCCCAGAAGATATCTGCTGAATCTCAGAGTGGACTCCATAATGCATCTTCATCAGGGTGAAATAAACAGGAAGACGTCCCATCTCCAGGGAGAAATCCAGCTTGAACAAAGAAGCAACAGGCTAGGTTTACGACAATAGTGAAAGGTCATTTGGATCATATATGTTTGGGTTTGTTTGTTTATTATTTGATTCCATTTATAAATTGAGAGATTTTCCATAAAATTTACAATTTATGTCTTATCTTTAAAAATCTTGGCCTTTCCAGACCAGGATCAGTGGCTCAGTCTGTAACCCCAGCACTTTGGGAGGCCAAGGTGAGTGGATTGCCTGAGCCCACGGGTTCAAGACCAACCCAGGCAACTTGGTGAGACCTATTCTCTATAACAAATCAAAAATTAGCTGGGTGTGGTAGCGCACGTCTATAGTTCCAGCAACTTGTAAGGCTGAGGTGGAAGACTCGCCGGAGCCCAGCAGGCCAATGCTGGGGTGGTCGTGAGCTGTGCCACTGCACTCCAGCCTGGGTGACAGAGTGTGACTCCAACTCAAAACAAATAAATAAATCTTGGCCTTTCCTACATGGCAACAATCAACTGGAGCTCACCAGTGACTGCCCCCTTTTCAATTTGATACAGAACTCAAAGCTCCTTATTTCCTCCTTCCATCTGACTCTCTTCAACTGATTTATGTTTCTTGCTGGTCTCTGGTGGATGTCTGAGTATGAAACCCCTAGAATACGTGAATCCCAGTGCTGTTGTGTGGGCTTGAGAAAGTTCCTTGACCTCCCCAGGCCTAATTTTCTTCTCCTGGAGAGGGGGCATGAGACTTTACTGTCTCTTGAGCTCCCTCCAGCCAAGATTTTCAACAGTTGGCTTCCATGTTTTCTTAGGTTTGAATGAATGTGAATGCTGGCAAATTGATTTATCCCAGGCTGGCCTATGGCTGCCACTGCCCCATGACTAGAATCAGCCATCAAGTCAACTTAACTGATGTCTCCTATGTGCAAAGTACTTGCAGATCTTAAAACTGCAAAGCCAGAAGGACCCTTGAGAGAAATGAGTTGCAACTGCTTGCTTTACACATTGGAAAAACTGCAGAGTGAGCTGTAAAATGTGACATGGTAAGTGAGTGGCAGGAGCTCACACAGTATCTTCCCAGGGCTGCTGCTCAACAGGTCTTGTTGAATGGAGGAGTGAAAAGCCAGAGCCCAAACCCAGGGTTCTGACTCCTAGCCCAAGGTGCTATGCTGCCCCTAAATTTGATATTCTTAGCCCTGGTTTCGTGACTCCAAGAGCTAACCCCAACTTTTATCTTTTTTTTCCTTTCCTTACATAGTCTTCTTATGTCTCTAAGGGCCAGCCCTATTCTTATTCTACAATAAACATCAGAGATAGAAGTAAAAATACAGATCACCATCAGCACTTTTAAAAGAAAGAAGTGATTTGCAAAACAAGTTCCCTGAGGGTTGTTATCCAGATGAGTCCCAGTTGCTGTAATTCAGTAAAGGAAAATGAGGAAAAGAGCATATTCTAGACAGGAGGCTATGATTCTCCTGCCAAGAATACATACGTCTAACCAAGGGAACCTAGAAGAATTAATGCTTTCAAGGCTCCATGACGTGAGATCAGTGGTGGAATTTCAGGCAGCAAGTTGTGGTGAGCTCGTGCTCTGTGAAAAGCCATCTGCCCCCATGTGTTGCTGCCACAGTCATTGGGTACACAAATGACTGGGAAATTTAGGAACAGAGCCCATCAGAGTCTCTCTGGCCAAAGATCTGAACCTCAAAATTTGAGACCTCACTCCTCCCTGGAGCTTGTCCTGGACTCCCTTATAAAAGACCAATTGCTCCCAGACTAATCAAACTTCAGGTTGCTTCTTGGAGAGCTACCTGCATCTTAATAGGAAATTCTGGACAATAGAGCGCTCTTTAGGGCCTGACTCTGACCCATTAATAGTGGAATTTCAGCAAGTGAAGGAGATATTTGGGGTGTACTGAGGAGAGGACAGGAAGACCTTACTGGCTCTGGAGAGGACAGTTGTACCAAGGCCCTCTCACCCAGTGGTCCCGCACACCCAGGGTGACTCACTGAGAAGGGCTGTCACAATCTCCTCCATGCTCTCTAGGAAGCTGCTGAGATGCTGTGTGAAGGGAAGGTGTGGGGAGGTGACCTGGGCCACCACGGCCGCAGCCTCAGCCCGTGTGGCTTCTGAGTGACTGTCATCAGTCAGGATGTCGGCCAAGCACAGAACACCATCCACCTGCAGTTGGAGAGAGGGAGTTTACTGTTGCATTCTGGGAGGGCACCAATGCTTATGACAGAAATGAGACTGACTCAAGTCCCTATGAGGCCAGCCCTGGCTTCCCAGAACAGCCCAGCACCCAGTGTGGAGCCAGGGACAACGTGGTGACAAGGACCTCAGGATGACCCAAACCCTGACACCTGGAAGCCTCTCCTTTGAATCCAGCAGAGACCAGTAAGCTCCCATGGACTTTCTAGAAGGCAGACATCAACCCAAGTGTTCAGAAGCTGGACCCTGGTCATCCACCACAGCAAAACAGAGTAGCAAGAACAGTCACTTAGAAATGTCAAACATCCCCGAACTCCAATAATGACTCCCCTCTCCCTTGCTCTTATGAACTTGGTATTAGTCACTTAGCCTCCCTGAGGTTCTGTTTCTTCACCCATCAACAGGGTGTCGGGGGATTAGAGATAAAGCAGGCAATGCCTGATCTAGAAAGATGCCCTGGAAATTTTGGTTCCCTCCTCCCTTCCTTGGATTTAGAAACAGGGTGAGTTCCGTCTTTCCATCCCCATTTTGTCCTCCACCATCCTCCCCTATAGAAAGGAGGCTGCTTTGCTTCCCTGAAGGCCTTGCTATCTATGCCCAATCACAGAGGAGCAAACCTGGGCCTGACAGCACATGAGTGTCAGATAAGGACGTCATTTTCCTAGCTCTGTCCCAGTCAGACCTGCTCTTTGTATGAGAATAGCTTTTGCGTATCAAGTGCTTATAGTGTGCCAGGCGCCACTCTAAGTAGACTACATATGTGATTATAATATACATTCCTTACAATAAGCCTCTAAGGTCAGTATTATTATCCCCATTTTATAGATGAGGAAATTGAGACACAGAAAGGTTCACTGACTTTCCCAAGATCACCAACTTTAAAAGTAGTTCATTTGGGATTTGAACACAAATGGTCTTGTTTCCAAGCCCAGGTTTTGAACAGAACATTCTGCTGCCTCCTGAGAAGACACACCTGAACTCAGACCAAAGTCTCCATCAAGGGTCAAAACTTGAAACTTGGAGGCAAGGGGGGTAGTCACTTGTCAAGATTAGCTCAGCAATGCTGCTGCAGCCCCCAGATTCCCCCAGACACCAGCTTGCCTGAGGAACTGCTATCAAGCGCCCAGGAGCCCTTACCAAGTTAGGAGGGGAGGTAGGGATTGGGGTGAGGGAAGAACCGGGAGAGGAGAGGTGAGGAGAAGCTTGTGGTGATGCTCCCTACACCTGTCCTGGGCCTGAGGTTCTGTCCCTACATCTCCTGCCACTCAGCTCCAGTGGGTCTCCAGAGGTCTGCCTTTCCTTTAACTAATTACCACCACTGTTCAGTGCCTCCCTTAAATGGCTCTTGGGAGCTGTAAGGTCCATTAGCTGTGAAAGCCTTTGGCAATCTCAGACTCAAAGGAGACAAATGTGGAAACAGGAGCCCAGGGAACTGTCCGCAATAAAACTCACCTGGATGTGCTTAATAAAAGGGAAAAACAGCGGCCAGGCAGCCCTGGCAGGACTGGATTCTTGCCAGGTGTTTGACTAATAGGCCCTTGGAGAGGATCCTCATTTGGGCCTCGGGAAGGGAAAGGGGGCTGCTCTATGCTGAGAAAAAGGAAGCAGCCCTAGTGCCAACAGAAGAAACCTCTTGGCTTGCCTGGCCTTCATCCTTTTTCTCCTCCTTCCAGCACTGATCAGCCCATTGCTAAGAAGCTACAGGGTCTCTAATGGGGAAATGTCTCAATCAATCCAGTCTCTTTAATCTCATCTTAGTTGTAGATGCTACCCTGGTTGGTTCCCAACCCAGGTGAGAATACCACTCAGACCCAAACCAGTATCTGCCCTTATCCCCAACACGTGTGTGGAGATAGGCCGATATGACCACACCAGAGAGGCCAAGGAGTTGATGATAGTCCCAGGGCCTGGTGTCACCCAAGGCCTGAATGCCAGGCCTGCCTGCTCTCCAGGCCATGATGCTGCTCTGCACATCTGCTGAGTAAAATTCCCCTGACACATACTGCATGCCAGGCATTGTGCTGGAACAAAGGCAAACCAGGGAAGAGTGTCCCTGCAGTGGGGAGATGACTCACATTCACAAATAACCATCATACTGTGTGACTTCCAATGAGGATGCTTTACAGGGAGGCCTCCTGGAAGCTGGCCCTGACTTAATGTCCACACCCCAGTGGGGGAGGTGGCCCTCTTCGGGTCTCACGCATCCAATGCTTCTGCTATCGTCCGTTTATCACACTAACGAACCCCGTTTCTCCAGGTGAGATCTGTGGCCCTGCTGCAACAAATTCAGTGAGGGTTTCCTAAGAGCAGTTTGCCGTGCCCCACCCAGAACTATTCTACCAGAATCTTGGGGGGCATGGGGCTGGGAATTCACTTTTTAATAGGTGCACAGCTGGCTTTTATGAACCAGCAATTCGGAGAAGCACTACAGTGATGTGACCCTCTAATCCTTCATCTATCTGGCTCCCCTGTGGAAGGTTGCAGACCACAGTATGGTTCCTCTTGGCTGCTCCAGGCCTGGCTTTTCAGTAAATGGGAAATAAATGCAAGAAAGTAAAATATGATCAAAGCCTTGAGGACATACTTTAGACAAGAGAAGGCAGAGAAGGTATTGAAGATGGAGGGGATTATTGTGAACCAAGTCCTTTATAGGAAAAGACAGTGTTGGCGAAATTGCCGACATGAGGTCATAAAGTCCACAGATTCTTGACCCCAAGAAAGTCCCCCCAGCCGGATGTGGACTCTGATTTTTGTTGCTGCCCTATGGTTTCACAGAGAATCTGTGGAGTCTTTTCTATACAATTACCATCTTCCCATTGTCTTGCATTTGTTTTAATTTGTTTTATATGTATCAGCTCTTTTGCTAATTCATTAATTATGAAATATATAATCCCTTCAAAAGAGAATATTCATGTCAAATTTATATGGTATGATGAATAATAAAATGAACACCTGTATGTATATGTGTATATGACTAATGTCCAGAAATTCTAGTTTATTTATATTTATTTAGAAATAAAACCAAGAAAAACCTTTGTACACCTTGATCTCATAGCTCTGCTTTCCTCTGCTAGATGGGCCATTACTCTGACTTTTATGCTTATCATTCCCTTGTTTTCTTTAGACATTTATTGCATGTGTATATTGTTTGGGTTTTTTAACATATTTTTTATTATAAAATTGTGGGGTACAGTTAAGGATTAGGTATACAAATGTGCATTGTTCAGGCACCCTTGTTAATAAGGGGTGTCTCCCCACCCCCAGACAGATATTTTCTACCATTAGTCCCAACCCCTTCCCCTCCCTACCCTCCCCCCATAGTTCCCCACCACTGTCAGTCCTTTTCTTATAATATTATGATAGTTGTTCAAGGTCTACTTATGAGTGAGAACATGTGATACTCAGATCTTTGTTTCTGTGAGAGATCACTCGGTATTATAGACTCTAGTTCCATCCAGGTTGCTGCGAAATTCATGATTTTGTCTTTTTTATGACTGCATAGTATTCCATCATATATACATACCACATTTTTTTAATCCAGTCCTCTTTTGATGGACAGCATGGTTGGTTCCAGGTTCTTGCTATTGTGAACAATGCTATGATAAACATTTGTATGCAGGTATATTGTTTGGTTTTATAAGGTTTTGTACTTGGCATAAGTGGTATCAGCTTGTATATAGAATTTGCTTTTCTCCCCAGTCAGCATTATGTTTATAAAACTCCTTCCTGTTGCTGCATGTGGCTACAGTCCATTTATTTTCACTGCTGTAAGGTATTTCATTGTATAAATTAATTACTACTTATTTATGCATTCTCCTAGCAATGGGTGTTTGAGTGGTTTCCCAGTTTTTGCTATAATGGACAGTGCCACTATAAATATTCTTCTAAATGTCTTCTGGGGACCATGTGCCAGTTTCTCTAGAGTCCTCAGTCTAGGAGTGAAATTTCTAAGGCATAGCATTTTCACTTCTTTAACTTTACTGGTATTGACAGATTGTTTTCCAGCATGGTTGTAACAATTTATACTCCCACCAGCAATATGTAAGCACACAACTCCATATCCTTGTCAGTACTTAATATTCTCAGACTTTTAAATGTTTGCCCATTTTTTGGGTATAAAGACTCTATTTTAACCTGCATGTCTCTACTTACTAATGAGGTTGAAAGTCTTTTCATACTATTTTGTTTTGCTTTGGCTTAGTTTATTTGGGCTTTTGTGTCATGCAAGTTGAATTTCCTCTTCTATGAACTGCCTGTTCATATGTTTTGCTCATTTTATATTTGATGGTTTTACCTGGCCTTTGATTCTGATTCTGCTAAGCTGCTACTTAGCCTGCTGCCAACAGGCTGCCCCCAGCCCAAGCTGATCTCCATATCCATTACCATCTCAGCAGCTGCAACCCAGCCAGCTTACTACCACAATGGGAGGCCACTGAAGGAGCCATTGGGCTTCCTAACATCTGAGTCGATTCCTACAGTATCAGAACATGCCCAGGCTTCGGAGTGAGGACCACCTGGATCTGAATCCTGCCTCTGCCCCTTCTAGCTAAACAATCTTTCAGTCTTTATTTATAAAATGGCGATAATAATACCAATCTCATAGTGTTTTATCTCCCTTATACACTGGAGATAAAAATATCAACCTAAGAGGATTATTGAAACATTTCATGAGAGATTGCATGCATAGGGCATGCTACATGGCGGCACCATTATTCCCTACCATCCCTCCCTGGTGGCTTGCAATCACTGCTCCTAGACTTGAGGCCCTGAGTTCTAGCTCACTCCACCTTCCTGTCCCAGCCTCCTGACTGACCTGCTCACCAGGACTTATTCCTGCACACTCTTCTAGGACTGAAACCCCACTGAGAGCTCTTTGTGTTGGTCCCCACAAGTTTACCCACTTGTTTGGATATCCTCCAGTCATGCAGCCCAGAACTAGTTCCTATTCTAATTCCTGACCAGGAACAATAAGATGAACCATTACAATCCCTCAGAAGGAAATAAAGAGAAAATGAGTATTATCCCTGCATTTACATGGTTCCACAAACTTTTACTAAGCACTAACATGGGGAAAGGTTCTGACCTGGGCACCAACACAGAGATGAAGCAGGAATAAAGAAGACAGAGGTGGAGAAACAAAGATACAGAAACAAAAAATTGAGGAAGCGAGACAGGGAGTGAGGTAGAAAGCAGAAATGGACAGAAAGCATTCATTTACAAAGGATTTGGGAAATTGTCTGATGCAAACCCCAGTCTCCTAGTCCCTCTTACTTGGCCTCTCTGTAACCCCTACCCCTGCTGAGAATTCTCTCCATCTTGCTCCGCCCTCCTCCCTGGACTTCAGGATACCACACTCTGGGGGCTCATCTCCTCCCTAGCTGGTCACCTCCTGCCATTTGCTCACTCGGGCCTCTCCCCCTTTGCATACGCCAGGTGTTTCCCACTCGGTACCCTATCTGACAAAGGCACCCAAACCCAGCTGGCCTCAGTGACTCACTGTGATGACCCCCAACCCCAGGCCTCCAGCCCTGATCTTCTGTCCTGAGATTCACATCTACATTTCCAAACTGCTATTGGTTCATTTTATGTTTAATTCCCAAAACAATTTGCCTGGATATTCCACAGGCACTGGAAACACAATTTACTTCGTGGAAGTGGTCATCTTCCTGTTTTCTTCCTCACTCCTCTCTGTCAGAAGTCACTTCCTCTGTGAACTCCCACTCACCACCCCCAGACAGAGGCGGTCTCTGTCCTCCCAGCCACCACCCCATTCTGCCCTGACCTCAGCTAGAGCACAAATTGCATTGAATGATCTCATCGGATGACAGGCACATCCCCCAGCTAGGTTTGGTCCACTAAGGGCAGCCCCTACTCCGAATTCTCTAGATCCTCAGTTCCCAGTCTGACACACAGCAGTTAACTTCTGAAGTGTGAGCTAAGAGAGGAGGAGACCCAGGGAGAAGAAGAGTTGCCTAGGCCACACGGCAAATTAATGCCAGGGTTGAGACTCCAATCCTGGACTCTCCACTCCTTGTCCTGTGTCTCCCTCCATGGGGCTTCTGGGAAGGGCAAAAGGGAGAAGCTGGTGAAAGGGCCAGGTCAGCAAGGGATGCTCAGCTCAGCTCCTATGGTGGGTCCAGGAGTAGCCCAGCCTGAGGCCAGCTGCCTCAAACACTGGTCTTGTTTTAGGAAAGTCCGCATCCCCACAACACCCACTTCCATCCCCAGTCATAAACTTAATGACGCCAAGCAAACAATCTAATCAAGATACTTTCACATTGCTAAAGAAATTGCTGCTGGAAGCACTTATCGATAATTAGCTTTTACATAGAATGGGATGGGTCTGGGCTTGAGGCCAGATTTTCCTCAGTGGTGATGAGGATGGTCTGGCCTGGTCATCACCTAGGCAGCAGGGCCAATGCACCAGAGGGAGCAGGTGAATGCTGAGATTCCCCCTGGGGAGTGGGAGAAGGAGCATGGAAGTTGTCTTCGTCTGTTTTGTGCTGCTGTTAAAATACCTGAGACTGGATAATTTATAAAGAACAGATTTATTTCTTACAGTTATGGAGACCAAGGGGCCCACATCGGGCAAGGACCTTCTTGCTATTTCATCCGGTAGCAGAAGGTAAAAGGGCAGGCAAGCAGGCACGAAATAGGAAGGAGACCAAACTCATCCTTTCCTAAGGAGCCCACTCCTGAGATAACTAACTCGCTCCCACAATAACGGCATTAATCCATTTACAAGGATACAGCCATCATGACCTAATCGTCTCTTAAAAGTTTCACCTCTCAGCCGGGCTCGGTGGCTCAGCCTGTAATCCCGCGCCTTTGGGAGGCTGAGGTGAGTGGATTGCCTGAGCCCGCGGGTTCGAGACCCGCCTGGGCAGCGAGACCTCATCTCTTGATCAAAAAATCAGCCGGGTGTGGTAGCGCGTGCCTGTAATTCCAGCTACTCAGAAGGTTGAGGCGGAAGGATAGCCGGAGCCCAGCAGGTCCCGGCCACTGCACTCCAGTCTGGGTGACAGAGTGAGACTCCAACTCAAAAAAAAAAAAAAAGTTTCACCTCTCAACACTGCTGCATTGAGGATTAGGTTTCCAGCCCATGAACTTTAGGGTACACAATCAAACCACAGAAGAACCCATATAGTTGAGGAATCCAAAGTATATAGTAAACATATCAGATTTATGAGCAACGTTATCCTACTGACTATTGGAAAAGCATCGGTGATAGCTTTTATGCAGACATCTAAGAAGCACAGGCTAGTATACAAAGGTCCATCATATATCACTGGTACTAGTCTGCTACTTCTGAATTTTGTTTTCTTGGGAAAATGGCTTGTTCTATGTGTTCAGTTTTTGGAGAGAGGCAGAGGAGTTGGTTGCTGGGTTGTAACAATTACACAGAACCATGTAAATGCAGTGAAAACTCAGCCATAGGAGATGGAGAATGACCTAAAGACCATACATTTTCTCCACCTAAAGGTTACAGAAGGCACAAGAAAAATGAGAATCACAAAGTGACTGCATTCCTGCTCATGGGTCCAGGCAGGATGGGTCTGTTTGTTTAGGGTAGAGTCAGAAGGAAAATCCCGGTATGATCATAGAGAGGAGCAAAGGTCATGCCCAAAGAAGCAAAGACAGATAAGGGACCAAGGGACAAGGCAAAGCACTGATGGAATAAATGAACCCACGGATTAGAAGCAGAGTCTACTGTGGAGTGTAAGCCAGATAGGGACAGGGTTCAGGATGAATTCTGTGAACAATCCGAGAGGTTAAAGGCTCCACTTATATAATAAGGCATTTGTTTTATGAAGTGGTGGCAGAGCAGACATCTCAGTTGAAAGCTACAGAAATTAAACAGTCCTTCAGGAAATATTATCATGCTCCCCCAAAGTAACATAGCCCAGATCCACTCAACCTCTTTGGTTGTTTCAAACAAGAATCTTTGGTGAAAAGCTAAGTGCCGAAGTGGATAAATACAGATATTAATGTGTAATAGGGAATGAAACAGTGGATTAAAGGGATTATACAGGCTCGGTGGCTCAGCCTGTAATCCCAGCACTTTGGGAGGCCGGAGTGAGTGGATTGCCTGAGCACGCGGGTTCAAGACCAGCCCGAGCAACTTGGCGAGACCTTAATAAATCTCTAAGTCTTAATAAGTCTCTACAATAAATCAAAAATTAGCCGGACATGGTAGCTCACGTCTGTAGTTTCAACTACTTGGAAGGCTGAGGCAGAAGGATTGCCAGAGCCCAGCAGGTCAACACTGGGGTGTGCTACTGCACTCCAGTCTGGGTGATGGAGACAGACTCCAACTCTCAAAAAAAGTGGGGGGTAGGAGGGAATTATACAACCTGTTTGGTAAGCAAGCCAGTGAGAAACAGAGAGAGAGAGAGAGAGAGAGAGAGAGAGAGAGAGAGAGGTATAGATAGATAAATGGATCGAATCACTCAAGAGTATGTATTATGTATATCTGTTAAGCAGGTAATTTTCCTTATAGAAGATTTTAAATGGATTTCCTGAAGGCATTTGGGGGTTGGTTTTCCTTTGGGTTGGGATTCCTAGGCATGTGCTGATACGAAAATATCGAGTTTTTAGCAAAGCACTACCGGCACAGCTGGGATCTGACTTGTACCAAAAGTTCTTCTACTTTAGCAGTTCTCAGAATGGTCCTTAGATTATTAAAATCATCTGGGAAAGTTCTAAAGACACTGATTTCCAGGCTTCACTACCAGAAATTTGAATTTAATTTCATTGCATTTAAGTCTGTGGTGGAGGCTTGGCACAATTATTTTTTTAAACGTCTCAAGTAAGGTTAGTGGATATCCTGAGTTAAGCAGCACTGTTCTTGATGTTGCATGACCTTCAGCATGAAAAAAGCCAAAGTTACTAGCTTGACTCCTCTCCTCTGAGCCTTGATTTTCTAATCCTTAAAATGATAGTGGTATCATACTTAACAATGAAACAGTGAATTAAACATTGACAGCATTCCTCCTGAAATCAGTAGCAAGATAGAGGTATCCATTGTAACCACTCCTATTTAACAATGTATTGGCCAATGCAATCAGACAGGAAAAAGAAATAAAAAGGTAGAATGATTTGGGGGGAGAAAAAGAAACAAAACGGTCATTACTTTACAGATGACATGATTATATACTAGAAAACCCCAAAGACTCTACAACTTATTAAAATCAATTAGTAAATTTAGCAAGGTCATTATACAATCTATGTATTAACAACAACAGTTAGAAAATTTTTTTAAATGCCACTTATATTAGCATAAAAACATAGCTAGAAATAAATCTAAAAATATAGGCAAGTTATCAACACTGAAAATTTGAAACATCGTTGAGAGAAATTAAAGAGAGCCTGTATTAAATACAAAGATGTACTATGTTCATTGACTGAAACACCCTATATTGTTTATTGTTTATGATGCTAATTATCCAAAAAATTACCTTTAAATTTTAAAAATTCCCAATCAAAATCCCAGCAAGTATATTTATGGATATTGACAAGCTGATTCTAAAATGTACATAAAATGAAAAGAAATTAAGAATTACCAAAATTATCTTGAAGAACAAAGCTGAAGAATTTATTCAATCAAACATCAAAATTGACTAGGCTTCAAGGACTCGGTGCCATACTGCCACAAGGATGGGAAAAGACCAATGGAACAGAACAACAACAAAAGTCCAGAAACAGACTCATACATATATCATCACTTTACTTACATAAAAGTTATCACTTCAATTCAGTGCTGAAGGCATGGTCTTGTCAATAAATGGTTCTGGCTCAACTGGGTATCCATATGGGGAAAAAATGAACCTTGAACACCATTTTAAAAATTAATTTGAAATAAGTCATAAACCAAAATGCAAAAGGTAAAGCAATAAAGTTCCTAGAATAAAATGTAGGAGAATATCTTTATGATTTTGGAGAAAACAATGATTTCTTAAATGGACTAACTATAAAAGAAAAGACCAATAAATTGAACTTTAGCAAAATAAATAAGTTCTATTTATCAAAAGACACCATTAAGAGAATTAAAAAGCAAACCACAGGCTGACTATATATATTTTTAAAGGATTTGCTATAGAATATACTTTTTTAAATGTATAAATCAATAAGAAAAAACAAACAACTCAATGTTTTTAAATGGGCAAAAAACTCAGACCTACAATTCACAAAAGATGATAATCAAACAGCCAAAGAGGATACAGAAACAGTGTTCACAATCCTTACTCATTGGGAAAATAAAAATTAAAACATAATAAGAGAGCATTATATACCGAAGTAGGTCGCAAGCAGGGGACCGCATGTTCAGTTATCACAAATCTACCAATAACTTGATGGGCATTTTTGAAGCCACCCAAAGGAGAACGAAACCCGCCTTTGGAAACTGTAAGTGTTCATTAACAGGGTGTATGTCTTTCCATCTTCCCTCCCTCTCTCGCCCTTCTGAAAATCTTTCCTCTTTCTCATCACCCTTCTCTCTCCCTGTCTGTCTCTGTAGGCAACCAGAGGACCTAGCACTTGCCATCAGGGAGAAGTGGACGCTCGGTCTGGCTTTGAGGGTGGCTTGCTGTAAATGCTGTGCTGTCAGTGCCAGGCTGCTCCAGGAAGTGGATCCTCCCTCGTCAAATTCTGCTCCCGAACCATGCTGTACCTTCTATCGTCCTCTCAGTTCCCACCCTGCCCCAGCAACTTCCTTTCTCCTCTCGCCCTCCACAATCCAGAAGCCAAAGAAAAGCCAGTGCTGGTGGCTGAGACTGCCACCTCTGCACCTTGTCTTGGGTCCTGGGTCACGTTCACTTCCCTGCAGGCATAGCTTCCCTTCTCCCCAGCACCGGTATCCTGTTTTCATCTGAATTTTTATTTATATTCTGCTCTCTGACACTGGATTCTTTGGAGCCAGCCAGGAAATGCACATTGACCAGCATTACACTCTGCAGAGCGCACTACTTCTCACCCCATCACACACACACACACACACACACATACGCACACACACACGCACACACAATGGCTCCATCTATGAATTCACAGGGATAGAGAGATCCCCAGCTCTCTTCTAACAGCTCCTGGAGGAGCACTACCCCTCAACACACTCCAATCCCAGAGAACAGGCACCAGAATCCCCAGCCCAACCAGCTCAATGCCTTCTAACTTCTGTTCATTCCATTACATCTCAAGAAACGGCCTCCTGTGCCACATGATATGAGCAGAACAGGGACTTCCAGCAAATGAGAACTTAAGGCTCATAGGGCTTAGGAAACTTCCTAGTGGTCACTTAGCAAGCCAGTGGCAAAGGAAGGCCTAACCCCAGGATCCCTCCACTAGCCCAGCCTGGCAGACTCTACCCAGGAGACATGGCCGGTGTCAGGTGCCTTCCACTCATCTCGCTTATCTCAGGCTGACTCACGGAGTTCATCTTGGCCCATCAGCCTCCCTAAGTCTCCCTGACCTAAGAACTTGGGCTCTGGGCCACAGGACTTAGAGGGAGGGAGAGAGAAGAAGCTGTGCAAATGATCAGCGCTATGTGGTGCAAAAGGGAACTCAGGGCAAATCCCATACAACAATTTGTAGGTATTTTGCCCTTGCTAAGGGACCTTACAATGCTTGCATTTCCACACTCCCGCCCCAGCCCAGGGTCTGAAACTGCTCACAGCTGCCTGTCAGGCTGTTTTGAGTGAAGTCAGACATTGCGCATTTTGGTCTCAGCCTTGCAGCTGATCGTGGGAATGTGGGTGCACACATCACTTCACCACGCTGGGTTTCTATCCTCTCATCTGCAATGAGGAAGAATGCACCAGAACTCTCCAAACAGTATTTATTCAGTCCTACACCAAACACTGTTCACATGTGTGTGCAAGTTAATTCCCCGCTGGGCAAAAGGGGTGGACAAGAGAGTGTCTCCTGGTGGGGAAACCCAGACCGAGCTCGGAGGGCAGGCAGTGTAGGACATGCTCCAGAATCGGCATTGTGTGAGCATCAAGAAGAGAGGAGAATGGGCCAGAAGGAGGTCTGGGAGCTAGATGTCAATCAACAGTGGAGGTGAAGCCCTCTGGCCGGAGCACCCCAGCACAAGCAGAGGTTCCTAGGCAAGGAAGCCCCAAGGACCTGAATGGAGGAGCTTGGTGGGAAGGGGAAAATAACCCATAGATGGAGCATCGACTCATGCTATCATCACAGCCTGCAAGGCAGGGATTATCACTCCACTTTTACCTACAATGAAACTGGGCTCAGAGAGGTGCAAGGTCACACACATGGAGAGTACGTGGCGGAGCTGGGCCTTGAACCCAGGCTTGTTTACAAAGGGGGCAATGTGCTGGAGGCAGCTTGCTCAAAGGGCATCTCCAGTGCCAGGCTGAGGGGGCACAGGGATCTTTATGCTCTAGGAGGGCACATGACAGACTCTCGGGGAAGGTCCGGGAGTTGGAGGCATTCGATTGCAAGATCTGTCTACATCATCATCCTTCTGGAGGAGGCTGATTCAGTAGGAAGGAGCCCTCATTGCCCTGAATTTGTAAATCCTTTCCCCCTCACTTCCATGAGAGCACACACACACACACACACACACACACTAGCCCTGACGGCTGGTCCTGAGGTCCGGACACACACACACACACACACACACACACACACACCGGAACACACACACACACACACACACACCCCTAACCCTGACTTCTGGGCCCCAGGATGAGCAACCTCCACGGCTTCAATAGAAGGCAGCCCCAGGAGGCTGACGGAGCTGCCACTGATGCTCTTGTCCACCAGGGGTCGCTATTGCACAGCACATGGGGTCCAGCCGAGTCCCTGAGGAAGAATGCTGCTCCGGCAAACCAGCTGCTGCGCTTCAGGCCCCCGGATTGCCTGGCAAGCCCATCCCTGCCCCACATTCAGGCTGGACCTGGCAGTTAGGGAGCAGACCCTGAGCCAGCAAGGCCTTCCTTCAGTCTGGACAGAACTGGTCCATAACCTCAGCCCAGATTCTTGTGAAGAGGAGAGAGAGCAGCAGGGCAGAGCGGCCGGTTTTGTTCCTGCCGCTTGGCATTCTGGCCCCCTAAGCGCCCCCACTCCTACCCTTAAGGCTGACAGACAGGAGCCTTGTCCTGTGGGGAAGTGAACAGGCCACAGTCCCCGGGGCAGGCTCCGCCGTGGGCCCTGCCTCCTTGCAAGGCTGGGCAGAATGGCAGTGCCCGTCCCCACTCCTAGTCTAGCCTGCCAGCCAGTCATAGCACAGGCGGCTGGCCTGAAATCCTGGGCTCTCTGCACAGCCTTAGCCCATTCCCAGGGGAGTTGGAGGCCAGCGCCTGGGGGTGTGATAAGTCCAGGTGGGTTGAGCCCCAACGAGGGATGAGAGACATCTGAGACCACCATTCGGAGCATTCTCTTCCTCTTCCCAGAAGCTACTCCCAGGTAGAGAATTAAGCAGAGATGTGTTGCCTGTCCTTCACAGCCCCTCTCTCCCTACGCAGCCGTACTTATATATTAGAATGGACTCCAGCAAGATGAAGTAGCTGCCTTGCCCTGGGGTCTGCACACTACACCTTTCAACTAATGGGGGTGGGTGGAGACACCTATGACTGGGAACAAAAAAGCAGGGTTCTCAGCCCAAGCTCTGTCCCTCCCAGTGTCTCTATTCTTTCCAACCTCAAAGTGCTCTTCTGTTAAATGGGAGGGGGTGACCCTCTCTCCCTGCCTCCCTTACAAAATGACAGTGAGAAGGAGATGGGCAAAAGAGTGAGACAAACTGGTGAAAGATCTCATTTTGTTTTGTTTCAGACATGACCTATTTCTGACCATCCTCAGTCGCACAGGAAGCAGGCAGTGGAGACAGAGTCCTGTACATGGCAGCTGGAGCGCAGAGCCTCCCCTCGGCCCCTCCTGGCAGTCCACTTCCTCCTGCTTGGGGTCTCTAGGATCTCAAGAGCTGAGTCCAAGCCTCCCTGTCTCCTTCTTTCATCCGGCTCAGGCCTTCAGACATCAGGGCACATCAGCGCCAAGAAGCAGCCCCAGGAAACCGGAGGGTGGGGGTGAGGGAGCGGCCTGGAGACGGGCAGCAATTCCCCATCCCTTGCCCTCGGTGATTTTCTTCTTGGACTTGAAATTAAGCCCTCCTCCCCTCTCCAGGCTCATCTTTAATTTCTCTATTGATTTTCATTAAACTCTCCCTTTGGCTCCAGCACAGGGTGAACTAACTCCTTATTTGAAAAAATAAACAAAAGGGAGGGGGAGGCAATAAAGGGATGCTCTTTTGAAAGCAAGATGGTCTCTGGTGGTAAGGCTGGAGGAGGCAATTGTGAAAACTGTCCCGGCGGTGGTCCGAGGCATCTGAGCCTGAGCCTTGAGTGCTCCCGACCCCTCATGGACGCAGACCTGTAGGTCCCTGCCCCCACCTGGACCACAATCCCCATTCCAGCGCGAGTCCCCAGACCCCCTCCAAGCCCACTCTGGCCTGGCTTCTCCAACCCCAGCTCCTGACCCTCCCTTTAGCCACGCAGCACACCCGGAACTCTGCCAGGGTCAAGGTCTCAAAGCGGGCAATGCAGGGTTTTCTCCGGGCCAGGCTGAAAAGGTGGAGACACCGACAGGCTGGGAAAGAGGAAAGAGACGGGCGGAGTGCTCCCTCCATGCAGGTACCGGGCTTCAGACCCCATCCATACTGTTCATTTCATCACTGCAGCTTTCCCCCAGAGGAGGTGTGAGCCCATTTTACAGAAGAGGAAGCTGGGGTTCAGAGAGAGGTGACTTGCTCCCTCCCCGCCCTCAGCTTCCCTCCTCCCCTCCCCCTTGGTAATGGAGGACGCTGCAGTCCTCCCCCTTGGTAATGCCAGCCTACCTTGCCAGCTCCAGTTCTCCAGGAAGGCTGCCCTGAACAGTCCGCCCTGACAGAGTTGTGTCTGTTGCTCCCATTGGACTGTGTGACTCTGGGGCCATCAGTCTCTTGTTGGCCCTCATCTGCTCCCTCCAGTCCTCTCCCAAGTGAGGTCCGTAGAAAACTGCCACCTTCTCAGGTCTCCCCCAATCCACTGGGCACAGAGACTCTAAAAGACTTAGAGCCTCACAGTGCCACCTGCCACTCGTGGCATCTCTCTGCCTCTCTTTGTCGCCCAGGCTGCTTTCTCCTGGCCTGCCTGGGAGCTCCTTCTTGGTCCACTGCCTCCATGCTGCCTGCACCAGCAACCCCAGCAGAGGTGGGGCCTCCAGCCTAGGGCCTCTGATGGCTGTGGGACAGCCCTTTCCACTGTCTGTGCTGTTGGGCCTCTCCCCCATTTGGCCATCCCGGGGGGAGGGAGCAGATCTGCCTGTCTGCTATCCAGAGCCCAGCAAAGGGCTGGGGAATGAGGAGTGATCATCTGATGGGGACAGGGAAGGTGGACCGTTGTCCTAAAGCTCGCTGATCTAGAAGAACTCAATGCAGGGAGGCTGCGGCCTGGATGAACCAGTCCCCCACAGGACTGTTCTGAAAAGAAAGAATGGAGCCTTGAAAGGCCCAGCAGACAATTCTGGAGAGCCCTTCCCTGTGTGTCGACGCTTTGCCCTTCCACCCTATGTCTGCTCCCTGCTCAGGTCAACCCAAAGAACCCAGTTCCCAAGGAGTTGTCCCTCTACAGTTCCTGCCTCAGAAGGGCCAGCTCTTCCCAAGGTGGCAGAGTCAAGAACCAGCCACACTTGGGTCTGCGTTCAAGCTCTACATTCATGACTGAGGGAACACAGGCTCAGCTTCCTCACCCGTAAAACAGAAAGGTCGTGAGGACTCCTGCTCCAGCCTGCCCAGCTTCTCCATCCCGTGCACGTCCTCCTCCCACATGGCAGCCCTCTCCTCTCACCAGACCCTAACCTAACATTCATTTTCAAAACCCCATGATTAGCATCCTACATGCCTGCCACAGCCATAATAGCTACTTTACTCAGTGCCTCCCGTTTATTCAGTGTGCCAAGCATCACGTTACTATACACAAGGTAGATGTTATTAAGTCCATTTTGCAGATCAAGAAACTGCACTTCTGAGAAGCAGAGTTCCCCAGGGTAACACACCCGAGCTCACAGATAGACAGGCGGGGTTGAAGCCCACGATTGCCCAACTCTCGAAGTCTCCAGTCTCTCCGCGGCACAGGCTGCTTCACAACAAACGTGTGACAAAAGAATGAATTCGTAGAGTGAACTAGTGATGGGCTTTGTGCAAGAGCAAATGAGTGAATCAGTGGGGTTTTATTTTTTTGTAATCTGTTTCCCAGGCTGTTCTCAAATTCTTGACCTCAAGCGATTCTCCCACCTTGGCCTCCCAAAGGGCTGTGATTTGAGTGAGCTTAAAAGTGAATGATTGACTAACAAACAGAAGACACGAAGAAGCAGGGATGAGGTGACTTCCCGAGTGAATGAATGAGACCATGACTAAATCTATGACCCCAGGAGGCCCCCAACCCCGAGGCTCAGGCATCACACAGCAGGGCTTGAGATGGACGCTGCACCCTGCCTAGACCCATGCTTCCACTGTTGACCATGAGGATTTAATGAGCCTCTTCAAGGTTGGATGGGAAAGTGGGGGACACTGCACGACAGAGACGAATTTCACCAAATCCAGCGTTTTTCTTGCTACCAATTAATTAAGCAAACCTCAGTGAGGAAGCCAGGCCAAAAATCAGGAGGGGAAGGCTGGAACTTTGACATTATCTAATTAGGCCACGAACCGTCCCTGGCAAGTGGGCCGCTGGTAAGAGCCCCAGGATACCACATTCCCCCACTCTGCCTCCACTGCCTGTCACTCTGCGGTTTCTATAGTCTGGCCTGTGTTTGGGTTTCTCCACCTTCCATCCTAAACACTGACAGCGACTGACCTCACCAGAGCCTCTGAACAGCCCAGATCACAGAAGGTGGCAGGTGTGGCCAGGACTGGGAGGGGGCATGGGCGGACGGTGAGAGAGATAAAGCCCCTCGAGAATGGCTGTAGAACTTCTCACCACTTTGGAAGCAACATGATGTGGAGAAAAAGGGTGCGGACATCGGCCTCACCATATCAGATTCTGAGTCCTGGGTCTGTGTAATGGCTAACAGCTCAGGCTGGCTCTAGCCCAGCAGATTTGAAATTAAATAGCCGGGTATTAGCTGTGTGCCCTTGAGCTAGTCGCTTCGTGTCTCTGAGTCTCCTGTTCTCCTATAAACAGTGGGGATATAATGGCAAGAAATGTAGCTGTGGCAAAGAGTAAACGACCCGAGGAAAGAGGGGCTTAGCAAAGTGCTTGCACAAAGCAAGCATTCGATATATGTTAGTTATTGTCCTTTCTGTCATTTCATGACATCCTCATTACCTGCTAGAAGAGGGCTCGGTAAGCACTTTTCTATACATGGCCAGTCAATATTTTCAGCTTTGCAGGCTGTATGGTCTCTCTTGCAACTACTCAGTTCTGTTGAGGTATGAAAGCAGACACAAGAGCCGGGCTCGGTGGCTCAACCTGTAATCCCGCACCTTTGGGAGGCTGAGGTGAGTGGATTGCCTGAACCCGCGGGTTAGAGACCCGCCTGGGCAGCAAGACCTCATCTCTACAATAAATAAATAAAAAAACTCAGCCGGACGTGGTAGCGCATGCCTGTAATTCCGGCTACTTGGAAGGCTGAGGCGGAAGGATCGCCGGAGCCCAGCAGGTCAAGGCTGCGGTGGCCGGGAGTGGCCACTGCATGCACTCCAGTCGGGGCGACAGAGTGAGATTCCAACTCAAAAAAAAAAAAAAAAGAAAGAAAGAAAGAAAGCAGACACAACGAGCACCTAAATAAATGTGCATGGCTATGTTCTCGTAAAACTGTGGATTAAAATTTGAATTTCACATAATTTTTTATGTGACACAAAATGTTATTCTTCTTTTGGTTTTTTCAACCATTTAAAAATGAAAAGAAAGAAGGAAAGAAAGAAGTCTTAGTTCAAGGGCCATACAAAAACAGGAAGCAGGCTGAATTTAACCCATAGGCCGTAACTTGCTACCTCTGGACTTGGATGTAAACTCTGTGAAGACAGAATTGTTTTTTTACTTGTTTATTTATTTTTGAGTCAGGATCCTGCTGCTATACTCCTAGCCCCCAAAACAGTGCCTGGCAAACAGTAGATGACATCTGTTTGCTCAATAAATGAATTGTATGTTGTGTGATTCCATGCCAAAAGTCATTTCACCTCTCTGGGCCTCTATTTCTTCATCTGTGCCATGGAAGTAAGCGTCAAATGAATGTAGAATTCATGTGGAGTCACTTTGCAGGCTCTGCAACTGCTGTACAACGTAGCTGTTGTTTCTGACCACCCAGGGTCCCTTCTCATGATAAGTCTCACTCCTACTCAGTGCCTGGCACAGAGGAGATAGCTCATGAGTTACTGTGACCTTGAAGAGGGGAATGCCCAAGTAGGCTACTGTGTCCTGTGCCAGTTAAAGTGTAGGGGTTAGAATACTGGCCAGGAGCAGCCAGGAGGCTCGGGGTTAAGCTACAAGGACTTTTTCAGTGCTCTCAGAATATCCATTAAACCAGCAAGGTAGTGAGGTAGACTGGGTGTTGGACTTAGGCAGATGGGGTCCAAATTCTGGTTCCAACACTTACTAACCATGCAGTTTTAGAAAAGTCACTTGGACTGTCTGAGATTTCGTTTCCTTGTCGCTTTTTCCCCCCACGCCTGGCTTATTTTGATTTATTGTAGAGACAAGGTCTCACCAAGTTGCCCAGGCTGGCCTCGAACCCCTTGAGCTCAGGCAATCCTCTGGCCTCAGCCTTCCAAAGTGCTGGGATTACAGGCTGAGCCACCGAGCCCCACCCGTTTCCTTGTCTTTAGCATGGAGATGTGAATGATGCTCGCCTCTCAAGGTTCTGGTACATCCATGAAGGGAAATATGCAACGGGTGAGCTCGGCACCTGGCACACAGTGAGCCTTCAGATGACAAGCATCCCTTCCTCCCTTTGTTCAGTCACACAGGGTCTGACTTCCAGGCGGGGGCCAGCCCATTTGGCCTGGGAAAGAGGCATTCGAGCTCTCTGGCACTAGAACAGCATCAAATACGTGGAAGGAAAAATGCCTGCAGCTGTCCCAGCTGCATAGTTTTTCAGCTTTAAACGGAAAGTTCTGCTGTTTTTCTTCCCTGAATTGAAAACACCCTGCTGCACTGCAAACTCACCAACACCAAGAAATTCACTGCCCTTGGAGGACTGCTGATGCCAAGCCCCTTTGATTTTCTCCTCCATTCCTCCCTGCCAACCAGGCAGCAAATGTGAGAAACAAACCCCATTTGGCCACTTGACCACTTTCCAAGGAAGAAGTCTTAGGGGAGAAAAGAGGGTATTATTCAGTACAGGAAGTGGAAGATGCTCAATGCATTTCCTTCATGGAGTCCATCTGTCTGTCCCTCTGGCTTTCTCACCACCCACCCCAGTTCTCTATTTTGCCACCTAAGCGAGTACACACGTAGGCTTGTCTGTGCTCACACTATCAGATAGTGCACCAGATGAAGTATGATTGATTTCAGTCTTGAAAGACCTGAGTTTGGCTTCTGGCTCTTCTGTTCAGTAGCTATATGACCTTGAGCAAGTCACCTCTCTCCTCAGAGCCTACTTAACCATTGGGTAGCGGGATACAGGCATGAGCATGAATCCCTCACCTCCAAATCCCGTGCTTATAGCAATGAGTTACGAGTTGCGAAGGGATTCAATCAGTGGGGAGGGGCACTCTGTCCAAAGAGCTGGCTCGAATCCCTCTACTGCCTTGCTGTGTGACTTTAGGGAAGTCAATTCCCTGTTCTGATCCACAGCCTTCTCCTCTGTAAATTGAGCAGATTCTCCATCCACCCTTCATCTGCAGCTAAGTGCATCTTCAGGTGTATGATCCTACGACTCTGTCCTGGTCATCCAAGAAGATTTGGAAAGTGGCAGAGTGAAAAGTAGATGACCATTTGTCTAGGAGTCCAGACCAAAGTGAAGATGCTGGGGGTAGCTGGCGGTTACCTGGGGAGCCAGAACCAGACTGCAGGACATGGATGCAGAGGAAGGACAGCAGTTTGTTTGTTCTATCCCCATTTATATCAACTCACATGAACAGACTCAAGAGTGCCTGCCTAGAATCCTGAAAACACTACAATTATACAAGGACACACCAGTTCTTTCCAGGTCTCTTCTCTAGGAATTTTCAGCATCTTTCCTGAAAAACTGGGTGGGAAATCCCTCAAATGCCAGTCCCAGCCTCCTCAGCCTTCCTGGCTAGAGTATCTCAGGGTCCATCCTCAGGCTCAGACCCACTCAGGTCTGGGTGGATCACAGGCCAAGCCCTACAGTCAGGGCAGAGGGTATGACTGACTAGAATTAGTCTTGTCTCCCTAGATTGGGCTTGAGCCGAGGCACTAGGGCCTGTCAGATCACCATAGTGCTTCTCTAACTCCGCTCTACCCCAGACCATCTTGGCCCAGCATGCATTTGGACTGGGGCTTCTGCCTTCCTCAATCGTTTTCGGGTCCTTAAAGGAGTAGAGCTCCACTTGCTTGTCTAAGCACCCAGTATATACCTGCTTGTCTAGCCTCACCATCTTGGCCCAACATGCACTTGGACTGGGGCTTCTGCCTCTCTCAGTCAAGACCTCTAGTTCTTAGAGGGGTGCAGCTCCCTACTTGTCTAGGCACCCAAGATCCACCTGCTCTTGCCGTCCTATCCCCCCAGGAGCTGGATCCTTCTCCTTCTGCTGAGGTCCTGCTGCGAGTGAAAACCCAACCACCCTGAACCTCAACACCACCCCCCACCCCGACTGGCCCGCCTCTTGCTGTGTTCCCCCATGAGACTCTCCCAGGTGGTCACCCCACACAGAAAGTGCTTAGTGTCCCTTGGGCTTTGCCTTTCCTGGTCAGGCTCCTTAGTTCTTGTCCCCTTCACCTCTTCATTCAATCCCATAGTCAAGGTCCCAGCTGCCCCTGAGACCAATGGTGCCTAGGAAAATGTCTCAGGGGACTTGCCCCATGAAGAGAGCCCGATGGTCACCATGAGCCCTGCCCTCCCATCCCCCATCTGGCTCAGGGACCTCAGGCACCACCCAGCCGTGTTGCCCTTACCTTTTCCAGCTGGTGGACACCCTCTTCCACGCAGCAGATGGAGGCCAGCGTGCGGAGCGCCTGGGGGTACAAGCACCGGAAACTGTCTTGCCGGCAAACCTTGAAGAGTGCTACAACCCCACCCTCCTGCCAAGAAAAAGAAAATGTCATGTGACCTCACCAGAGCTGACTTGAGAATAAGTGACATCCTTCTTTCAGCAGATATGCTTCTGGGTCCTCCCCACCTCCAGTCCCTGCTTCTCCCACACACACTCACGTCATCACATGATCACATGCTCACATGAATGCTACAGTGAAATAATGCCATCCTCGATAATCCAAGCTGAAGGTGAGTATCCCTAAATGTTTCTGGGGCCCTGGTGCCAGGGACCAAGGCAGGCATATTTGTTGGGACCAGGAGTCAACACCACTCAGCGGGGTTCCTAGACACTTGGTTACTCCTTCTGAGCAACCCCCAAGGTGCAGACCTGGAGTCATAGGAAATGGGTCTTAGAAACAAATCTGAGGCAGGCAGAAGGAACTGACTAGATGCCCAGGACTGGTTCTCCCTCTGCCAACCATCACCATGCCACTCCTCAGATCCTTCCAACTGCTGCAGGAGGCAGACAAAAAAATGGCTTTGTATATAGCTATCAATACTATAATGTCCTCCCATTTCATGATGCAACATTTATATCAGTATTATAACTTATTCCCATTTTGTGATGGAAAAAATCTAAATAATTCACCCTAAACCCACATTGTCATTGTTTTCACTCCTTTACTCCTGTTTTTAAAATTAAAGAAATGAAAAATTTTGGAAATGATCATCCCAGTTCTTGAGTGTGAGCATGTACTTTCGTTTTGTGAAAGGTATTCCTGGAAACGTATTTCCAGGAGGGTGTACACCACCAGGTAAGACTCTGGAAGTGAGGAGTTCAGCCCACAGGTGCCCTGTTAACTAGCCTTACTTATTCTATAATCTCCACTGGTGCCCACCTTCGTTCTGGGAGCAAAGTGAGAGAGCCATCAGATCACCAAGGTGACTCATTATGGCGTCCAGCAAACCAGTGGCAACACTGCCTTGGACATCCAGAGCCGGAGAAGCTGGATAATATGCACCTGCCTTTACCTGGTTCCTTCCTTCACCCACTCCCTGAGGGCTGGCCAGGTGCCTAGTGGTGGCACAGGAAAGAATGTACAGCAACTGATCTGAACTGGGTCCCTTGGGGCACTTGCCTTAAACCTCATCACTCCTGGGCCTGACTAAGCCCACTGCACTTATTCTCAAAACTTAGCAAAACATTACAGGAAGAAGGAAATGATACCCCTATCATAATTTTGAGAACTCTGTCAACAAAAATTGTACTGAGCACCTACTATGAGCCAGGCTCTCTATTCTGTGTGGTGAGGATGTGGCAGTGAATTACTGAAAAAGCAACAAATGAGCAATTGGGAGGGAAAGCAATGACCCCTGTGGCCCGGCACAGGTTTCCCAAAACAGCTCAATCCCAGATCTTTCTTCCCCTCCACCACAAAAATATAGGCTCGTAGGTCCATTTCCTTTGGAGAGCTTTGCTGATAATCACTGCAGGGAACAAGGTGAAGGTATCCAAGTCTGAGGGAGTTGATCATTTCTGACATTTTATAATCAGCTAAGAGTGACTGCAAACTTTTATATCCCTACTTCCTTCTGGGGTAGTTGATTTGGTGGGAAAGGGGCACACCTTCGGGATGTAAACACATTCATGCATTCAAAAAATATGAATGATTTATTAGATATCAGACACTGTGATGGGCACCGAGTAAGACTGCCTCAGTTCCTGTCCATACTGAACTGATGTTCTGGCAGGGAAGGCAGACGATTTTAAAAATAGGTACAAAGCCGGTTAGAGGTGCAGTGAAATGAGGTTGGGGCTCAGGGATAAGGGAGCCCAGAGCAGGAACCCCTAACATACTCTGGAAAGGGTTTTGAGAAGAGTCAAGACAGAGTCACTCTGATTTAAATGTAAATCGTAAATCAATTAAAAATGTGTCTGGTGGCTGGGAGTGGTGGCTCAAGCCTGTAATCCCAGTGCTTTGGAAGGCCAAGGTGAGGGGATTGCCTGAGCCCATGGGTTCGAGAACAGCCTGGGGAACTTGGCGAGACCTCATCTCTACAATAAATCATAAAATTAACCAGGCGTAGTAGCGCACGCCTGTAGCTCCAGAAGGATCACCGAAGCCCAGCTGGTCGATGCTGGGGTGGCTGTGAGCATGCCACTGCACACTCCAACCTGGGCCACAGAGTGAGACTCCAATTCAAAAAAGAAAAGAAAAAAAATATGTCTAGCATGAGACAGACATGTACCCCTCTGATTCCTTGTTCCACCACCCTTACCCTGCCTTCCCACTTTCCCACAGTTCCTGGGATATCTGCATGAGGGTTTCACTTAAAGACCCAGAGAGTCAGGAAACAAAACCAAGTTACTCTTTAAAGTAAGAAGAAAAAAAAACAGGAGTTCTAAGCTCTATTCAGCCAATCCTTCTGGTCATTAATAACTTCCTTCCGGATGTAAATATATATACATATATAAATGGATATATATTTATATACGTGTGTGCTTATATTTCATCATGGATATTGTATAAATATCATTTTTATATATGTATATATATGTAGATAGATGAGAGAGAGAGATGACTGACTGATAGATATTTACATCTGGAACAGACAATGAAGAGACAGGGCCAAAGAACACGAAGCCCTCCTTGGCTCAGAAGGCACTAAGCCCAGCACAACTCTATTTAAGCCGCTGCATACATTTGCACTGGATTCTCATTACCTCTTTCTCAAGTCTGTGGAAAATGGCCCTCTTAGCATTTTTAGCTACCAGGAAAGCAAGAGGGAAATTCCTGAATCCAGACTAAGGGAATCTGCATCCAAATCCTGGTTCTGCTGCTGGCTAACTCTGGCTAGAAATGGGGTATGACAGCTACATGACTGAGCTGTTGGGGGAGCGACTGAGCTAATGAATGTGCCTAGTACCAGGTTCTAGACAGTGGAGTGAGGGTCAGACTATGGAAGGCTCTCTGCTTAAAAGAGTGTCTCGTGTGCTGAGGGCTGGGATAGGTAGGAGGGGAGAGAAGGAAGGAGCCCTCAGAGGAAGCAAGATGGATCAGTCTTGTGGACCATTCTGGAGCCCCCATTCAAGATCCAAGAATACTCATCCCAGAGTAGAGCTGGGAATTGCCTGAGCTAGCAGAAACACATTGTTGGCTGGAGCTTGTTTAATTTTATAGAAAGCTCCGGGCTCGGAGCCCAGCTTTATAACAGTATGAATTATTCAGACAGACTTGGGATGAGCTGTCATAAAGCTGGAAGAGACCACTTGTGGAGAGTGTGGGCTGGTGGTAGAGGAAATAACAGAGGAGCTGGGGGAGCAGCGTAATTTTGATAAAACACTGGAGAATTTTCTGTGCTTTGTACCGGGAAAGGGATGGGGGTTGGCCACTGTCACCAAGGGGTGAATGGGCTTATTCCTTGGTCTTCAGAGGAACCCAAGAGTCTGAGAGACAGACCTCAGACAAGCTGCCCAAGTGCTCTCCTGGATGCAGCTCTGATAGATGAAGGACCCAAAGAAAGACCACAACGGGCCCCAAAGAGATGAGGATGAGGAAGACCTCATATCTGTCACAACGTCAGGCATACCTATTGAACACACAAGGTGGGGACTCTGTACAGGGCGAGCCAGGGCCTCCCAGTTCCTGCATCACTGTCAGGACTAGATACCCCAACACAGTGATTCTGAAGGAGGAACTAGTCTCACCATCTTCCAGGCTGGAAAGATGGGAGTCCTCGCTGAATCTTCACTGCTTCAACCTTGACTCCTGCATCCCTAGGACCAGAGACATAGGAAGGTTGAGATGAAGGTTCTGGAGTCTGCAGACCCAGTCAAAATCCCAGCTCTGCATTAATATGTATGACTTTGGATAAATTATGTGCCTTCTTTCTGAACCTCTGTTTTTTCATCTTAAGAATGGGAATAATAATTATAATTGGAGCATAAGGCAAGATAATGAATGGAAGTCTTGGCCCTGTGCTTGCGTAAATAACAGACATTGAAGGTGGATGAGAGGAGGAAGAATGTGAGAAGAAAGGAAGGTAGGAGGAAGATTAGGAGGGGGTGCTGCTGAGAGCAAGCTCAGAACAGTAACCAAGAGCATAGGCCTTGCTGCTAAACAGCCAGGTTCATATTCCAGTTCTGCCACTCACTAGCATTGACCTCCTCACTGTCTCAGCTCCCCCACCAGTAAAATAAGGTAGAGACTGTCTACCACACAGGATTGTTGGGAGGTTTAAATATGTCATTAAGTATAAAGTACTTAGAACATTATCTGGCACATAGTAAGTGCATAAAGATGTTTTTATTACTACTGCCACTACAACTGTCATCAACACCATCACCATCAAAGTTGAGTACTTCCAGCTTCAGAAATCCCAGATTCTCTCATTTACCCCCTCAACTCTTGCCAGTGCCTTTCATCCTGACATCCAGGAGCCTCACACCTAGAGTGGGCAAGCTGATCGTTGTGCAGTGCACCAGGAGTGGGGAAAGAGGAAACACTGACTAAGAGGGAGGAAGATTTGTTGTAGCAGGAGTTTTGCCTGGAAAGGGAAGAACTCTAAGTCTTCACCAACCGAGTTGGTGAAATGGGAACAGCGTTGACTCCAGAGCTGAACAAATCTGCTTTCAATTATCAGGTGATCAAGGTATTCACCTGCTGTGAGTCCTGAAGTCCTTATCTGTAAAACAGGGTCACTGGCACCCATCTCAGAGGGATTCATGTGAACAAGGTATGATAACTGTGTAGAAAGTGCTGGCACAGGGCCTGGACACATGGGAAGCTACCAATAAACAGTAATACTTATTGTTGTTAATATTCAGAGAGACTCGTGTATTCTCTTGGCAGGCTCTGGTGGAGTGTGGCCCATGTAACACTCAAAGGATTATCCCAAGTCTTTAAATGACTACTGGTCATGGTTTTGGGGGATTAGGGCTGGTGTTGATACATGGGAGACAGACGAGTAACAGAGGAGGCAGTGGAAATATGAGTAGTTTGTAAAGCAAAATGGAGGACGTGATGACTAAATGTGGAAAATAGTTCACCTTAGCCTTCTGTTTAAAAATGAGTAGGATAAAACTAAAATTGCATCCTTACTGTTTCCATAAAAATGCCAGGAAATCAGGCAGCATGGTAGAATTGGAAAGACACTTAATATAATACATCCTCCTCAAGTCACAAAGGTGGAGCTAATGATGCCCCAGGCCAGGCCAACTGCCCTCTGTGAGTTAATGGCAAAGCTAGATAAGCGTTGCCCTCTGGTCTCAACCCAGGCTTTTCCCCTCACCTTTTGGCCTCCTACTGGAAATGTTTGGAATTAATGTTTAACAAGGGGTAAAGCCTAGTCCCGAGAGGAGACCAACACTGCAGGAGGCCCCAAACCATCTTGGCTTATCCCCAAATGCATGTCTCCTCTCTGCTTTCCTGAAAGTGAAACACTGGAGCTACCTACATCAAGCAGCACATGGAGACAGACGTTGAGTACCCAGGCCTTAGGACAGAGCACCCAGAGCTTCAGAGCCTGGGTTCCCAGTAAAGTCCCAGGAAATATCATAGACCCATTCTTCCAAAGACATAAAACACCTTCAGGCCCCATGTGCCATTCAGAAGAAGTCCTTACCTCATCTAGACCTCAGATCTACACAAGGAGGCCAACCCCAGTCAGTGTTTGGAAAGGTAAAAAAAATGGTTGCTGGTCCAAAAGAAATTCAGTTAATTATGGTTTGAAGTAACTCATTAAACTGACATTGAGTCAATTTCAGCCCAGAGGATGGAGACGGAGCAGTTCTCTCTTCCCCCACAGCATCAAGACAGAAATCTGCAGAGTCAATACTCGTGACCAAGCTGAAAGTTTGAGTCCTTGGAGAAGACTACCCTCTCTATTCCCTTTACCCCAACACCATCCCAAGCTCTTCAAATTAAATCAAAACTAAATCACCACTCCCAAAGAGAGCAGTAGTCCTCAAACCAAGCAGCACCTTAGAATCACCTGGAAAGCTAAAAAATATACTCCAGGTCTCACTCCAGATCAATTAAATTAGAATCAGGACATTTTGTCCATCCCACCAAAGGCAATCTATAGATTCAACGCAATACCCATTAAGTTACCAACATCATTCTTCTCAGACCTGGAAATGACAACACAGAAATTCATATGGAAACATAAATGACCACAAATAGCCAAAACAATCCTTAGCAAAAGAAACAAAGCAGGAGGTATCACACTTCCAGACTTCAAACTCTATTATAAAGCTACAGTAATCAAAACAGCCTCGTATTGGTATAAAAACAGGCACATAGACTAATGGAACAGAATAGCGATTCCAGAAGCAAAACCTCAATTCCTCAACCAACTCATCTTTGACAAAACCTTCAACAACAACTACTGGGGATAGGAAAACCTATTCAGTAAATGGTGCTGGGAAAACTGGCTGACCACATGCAGAAGATT
>NW_007253920.1:144777-145140 GCF_000164805.1 Carlito syrichta
ATAAGATAGACAAGTGGGACCTCATCAAATTAACGAGCTTCTGCAAAGCTAAAGAAATCATTAAGAGAGTAGGGAGACAGCCCACAGAATGGGAAAAATATTTGCCAACTGTATATCTGACAAAGGCCTAACATAATATCTAGGATCTACAAGGAACTCAAACGCACCAAAGAGATAAAAACAAACAGCCCCTTTAAAAAGTGGGCAAAAGCCTGAGCCCGCGGGTTCGAGACCCACCTGGGCAACTTGGCGAGACCTCATCTCTACAATAAATCAAAAATTAGCTGGGCGTGGTCGTTTGCGCCTGTAGTTCCAACTACTTGGAAGGCTGAGGCGGCAGGATCGCCGGAGCCCAGCAGGTCA
>NW_007253920.1:145469-161449 GCF_000164805.1 Carlito syrichta
CTGTAAGAATGGCCATCATTAATAAAACAAACAACAACAGATGCTGGTGAGGATGTGGAGAAAAAAGAAATGCTTCTACACTGCTGGTGGGAATGCAAACTTGTACAACCTCTCTGGAAATCAGTCTGGAGATTTCTGTAAGAACTAGAAATTTACCTTCCATATGATCCAGTAATTCCCCTATTGGGAATATACCCGGAGGAACTCGAATTATTCTACAAAGAAGATACCTGCACACGAATGTTTATTGCAGCTCTATTCACAATAGCAAAAACATGGATCCAACCATGTTGCCCATCAAAGCCGGACTGGATAAAAAAAAAGTAGTACATATACACAATGGAATATTATGCAGCCATAAAGAATGACAAATATATGAACTTTGAAGCAACCTGGATGGATTTGGAGTCGATCATACTCAGTGATTTATCACAGAAACAAAGAACAGAGTTCCATATGTTCTCACACAAAAGAGGACCTCGAACAATTATAATGCTATAAGAAAGCGATTGGTAGTAATGGGAAACTGTTGGGGGGGTGGGATTGGCAGTTCAGGGAAACTGCTAGGACAGGGAGGGGTATACCTCATTAATAGGGGTACCTGCATGATCAATGTTTGTATACCTGACCCTGAATTGTATCTCACATCTTTACATTAAAAATAAAAATATATAAATTTTAAAAAAGGAAAAAAAAAGAATCAGGACATTTTTAAAGCACCCTTGTAATTCTCGTGTGCATCCAGTTTTGACAACTATTGAGTCCCACTTTGGCTCAAGGACCTGAAGGGCCAAAGATTGAACCAGAAGTCACCACTGAACCCTGAATTCTGAATTAGAATTAAGGAGGCATAGGTTCTAATTCTGACTCCTCCTTATCAGGCGTGTGATGCTGAATAAGTCCCTGGAACCATTTCTTCAACTCTAGATCATAAAAACACGATACCTACCTCGTAGGATGGCTTTGTGATTTGAAAGAAATAAAGTACGTAAGGCACTCAGGACTCAGTACGTAAAGCACAGTAACACTCAAATGTTGACTATTGCTATTACATACAATTCACTTCTTCCTTGACCGGAGTTGACAAGCATTTACCCTGATGGTCACAATTTCTTTAAGGCCTTAGATCAGTAATTCCTAGATCCTGGCCATGTTTCAGAATGACCAATAGAGCTTGTTAAAATATAGATTCCCAGTTCTTACCCCAGGACCTCAGTAAATCTTGGGTGGGGCAAAAGTATCTATTTCCACAAACTCTCTGAGGGGCTGTGATGTGCCGTGAGGACTGGTAACCACCACTGCCAGAGCATCTTCCTTCCTATGGCTGGCATCTTCATTCTACAGAAGGGTTTAACTCTGCTTCCACACTGATCACTGGTTCTATCTACAGTGGTAATGCCAATTTCTCAAGTGCAAAAGAAAAATGAAACAGAAGACCTTCCTGAGGTCCTAAGGTTACCAATTGCCTATCTTTTCTCTAAGTATATGGAGGCCAAGTGCAGGGGCAAATTAACAATGAAGCAAATGAGTTGCAACTCCTAATGCAACTCATGAAAACCACTGTCCTTTCTTATTGTTGTCCGCTCCTGTAGCACTGGAGTGGCTGCAGGCATTTTGGGGAGTCAGTCAAGAAGCTGAGTTGAGAGATTCATTTGATTTGGGTTTGGTGGGATATGGTCATGTGGCTGGTCATGTGGCTGGCCTCACTTTCTCATGTGGGTGAGTTATTACAAACCCACCTGGTAGAGGTATAGAATTTTCCAGAAATATTCCTGAATTATATTATTATTATAAAGTAGCCAGGCTCGGTGGCTCAGCCTGTAATCCCGTGCTTTGGGAGGCTGAGGTAAGTGGATTGCCTGAGTCCACGGGTTCGAGACCCGCCTGGGCAGCGAGACCTCATCGCTACAATAAATCAAAAAATCAGCTGGGCATGGTAGTGCATGCCTGTAATTCCGGCTACTTGGAAGGCTGAGGCGGAAGGATCGCCGGAGCCCAACAGGTCAAGGCTGCGGTGGCCAGGAGCAGTCACTGCACTCCAGTTTGGGCGACAGAGACTCCAACTCAATAAATAAATAAATTCACTTTCCTAAATAACTTTGAACTCATAATTTTATAATCTTGTACTTAAATAGAACTCAAATAATTTTATAAGCTCCAGAGTTCACAATTCCTAGATCTACTCCCAGGTTTGTGGTATAAGTGCAATGAATCCTTTGAACTCAGAGCTCACAATTGGAATACCTGAAACTCAACGTGCTTGTTATGTGGTCTTGAGCAAGTTATTTTTCTGTTCCTCAGTGTCTTCATCTGTATAAAATGTTAGTGTCACCATTCTCACAGAATCATTCTGAGAATTACAAGATAGCATCTATACAGTGTCAGAAAAACAATTCAAACACATGTGAATTACCTTCCAATATATATGAATCTAGCCTGAGTTTAAACGTCTTTGGGGAATGCCATACTAGCTTTGTATTTCCTAAAGTGTGGTACCACAAGAGCTTAAATTAGAATTAGAGGTCATGTTGGAGGGCATTATTAAAAATACCCCACACCCAGTGAATCAGTTTCTGGCCAGAAGATGACCCATTGGATATTCAACAGCCCCTCAGATGCCCCTACAGAAATTAGGGGTCAAGTCAACCTCAGATCCCTCCCAACTCTCAGAGATTTTTGGACCTATACATTTGTCATTTATTCAATAAACATTATTTGAATACCTGCTTTGTGCAGGCATTGCCCTGGGCACTGATGGTACAGAGAAGATTCAGATATTTCTGTCCTCTTAAAAACATAGCTTAAAACACACAGCAAAATAGAATATGTTCAGTGCTGAGACAGTGCGTGATACTCTTTTTAGACATCACAGGTGGGAGGTTGTCCAGAATGCAATAACAGAAAAACAGAGCTGAGTATGGAATGCTGACTAAGACCTTTCCAAGTGGCAAACAAGAGAAAAACATTCAAATCACGAAGACCAAAATGTGTGAAGGACATGATTTATGACCTTGCTCATCAAGGGCAATCAAAAAAAGCAAAGCAACACAAGGCTGACAAAGGACAAGGTCAATGGGAGATGGTGCTTTAAGAAAAGCATGTGGACCTCAGAGAAACCAGCCCCACAGGCAAACGGCCTGGCAATCACCAGGGGGGCTCAGAAAACTCTCACATCCAGGGAGAAGGTATTCCTCTGCTCTCTTTCCCTCTGATAAGCACTGGGACAGCCACAGCCACCCAAGCCCAACAGCCACAAGGTAAAACCCATCCTAAAGAAAGAGAGGGAAGAGGGAGGCTATCTTTAGTCTCTGCTTCAGCCTGAGAGGGAGAAACCAATAGGAAGGCTTAGAGAGTGGAGTATGCAAACAGAACTGAGATGAATTTCTTAAATCAAGCCTGCTTTGCTGTTCAGCCTGCATTCTTCTTCCTTCTTGTATTACTCAGGCAAATCCTTGCTTGTGGTTTTGTTTGAAGAATTGTACAACTTCCTGTACATTTTTTCCCTCCTGTAGGGAGTAGGAAAGTTTAGGACAGGCAGGAACTGGGTGTATTTTGGAACCCATGTGGTTGACGCCTACTGAATACTGGCCAGTGTCCTTGATAACAAGATAATAGAAGGCCCAGATTTCTCCTCCTGCTTTTTCAGGGCTTGTAGGCAGATGCTGAGGCTCACAAGTTTCCTGGAGGGGGGGGTAAGCGGGGGCACAAAAAGTGAAAAAGGGTGCTGGATAGGACCCTTGGGAACAAATACCTTTTAATTTGAAGTGAAAGTTATGTTTGCAGACCTATTCCTCCTAGTTCTCCTGATACTGCTACTGCTAATTATTTTGGGGTACAGATTGTTATCGCAACGGTATTAAGAGTTGTGGATGGGATTTATCCTTTAGACAAGTCTGTATGGAAAAGATTTTCCTCTGAACTGCATTTGAGATATTCCATGTCTTACATTCATGATGGCAGTGGGGAGGTCACATAAGGTCATTCAATCTTCTGAAATGCTACATGCCAGAGGGTTTGTATTCACTATATCACCTAGGACACCAGGATACCACTGCTGCTAAGTAGGGAAGGATGTGTGGATGTGGTTGATACTTATTATAAACACCACATAAAGAAAGATGAATAGAGGCTCTGGAGGCACCAGATTTTTGTCTCAAGTGGGCAATGATACCAGAAGGACTAGTCACCTATTGAAAATGGAGTGAGGTGGTATCTCAGTGTGGTTATTTGTATTTCTTTGTGGTCATTTGCATTTCTTTGATGACTAGTGAGGCTGAGCATTTTCCCATGTATCTGTTGCCTGCTCCTATGTCTGCTTATGAGAAGTGCTTATTAATATCTTTTGCTCACTTTATAATGGGGCTGTTTGGTTTTTTCTTTTGGGCATGTTTCAAGTTCCTTGTAGATCCTAGATGTTAGGTCTTTGTCAGACATACAGTTGGCAAATATTTTTCCCCATTCTGTGGGCTGTCTCCCTGCTCTCTTGATGGTTTCTTTGGCTTTGCAGAAGCTTTTCAGTTTGATGAACTCCCTCTTATCTATCTTACCTCTTATGGCCTGGGCACTTGGGGTTTTGATCAGGAATTTGTTGCCAGTTCCAATTTCCATAAGGGTGCCTCCTGCATTTTCTAAGGTTCTTATAGTTTGAGGTTAGATGTTTAGGTCTTTGATTCATTTAGAGTTGACTTTTGTCAGTCAAGATGGCCATCATCAATAACTCAAAAAACAACAGATGCTGGAGAGGATGCAGGGACACTTCTACATGGTTGATGGGAGTATAAACTAGTACAACCTCTGTGGAAAACAGTTTGGCGATTTCTAAAAGGCCTAAAAATCGACCTTCCATATGACCCTGTAAACCCCCTACTGGGAATATACCCAGAGGAACTCAAATCATTTTATGAAAAAGATACCCGCACACGCATGTGTACTGCAGCATTGTTCACAATAGCAAAAAACATGGAACCTACCATGCTGCCCACTGAAAGAGGACTGGATTTTTTTTAAAAAGTGGTACATATACATAATGGAATATTATGCAGCCATAAAGAAGGACAAAACTATGAACTTCATAGCAACTTGGACTTATAGTTTATAATACTGAGTTACATATCACAGAAACAAAGAACTGAGTATAACATGTTCTCACTCATAAGTGGACCTTGAACAATTAACGTAATACTATAAGAAACGGATTTTCAGTAGTGGGAAATTGCGGGGGGGAGGTGAGAGCGGGATTAACAGTAGTGGGATTCTGCCGGGGAGAGGGGGCACACCTCATCAGTAAGGATGCCTGCATAATGAACATTTATATACTTAACCCTGAAATGTACTCCATATCTTTAAAATTAAAAATTAAAAAAAGAAAATGGAGACACCAAGGACCAGACAAAGGAAATGACTCTCCCAAGGTCACATAGCAAGAAAATGCTGGAGCCAAAGTTGATCTCCTGAATCAGCTTTTTCCACAGAACAAATGATTTTCCTCCTATCTTCTCCAGGTCTGCCATTTTGGCCTTTGACCATGAAGCTCACCTTGGCTATGATGCGGCACAAGGGCGCCCCCTCCTGGGTCAGGCTGAACAGGTTCCCTGTGGTGGCCTCCGTGGTATAGATACTGTCTGAGGTGTCAATTTTTCTCACCAGTGCCTAAAAAGACAGAGAAAAGTCAGCTGGTTACTCACCCTCATCTATGCTCCACTCATCTTAATGGAATACCAATGGGCTTATCCTCCTAATACACCCATGGAGTCTATAATCCTGCCCCATCCACTGCCCCAATAGCGGTGAAGGTCTAGGTTTGGGAAAGACATGAGTCAAGTTGAGTTCTGAGCTACATCTCAGAGATATGGAATAATTTCAAACCTCTGGGGCATGGGCAAAAAAAAATTCCCTGCCCCAGTGCATCATAAAATCAGCTCTCAACATTGACAGACTCAGCAAATACCATTTTGTTGTGCTACCAGCTTCTAATGAGAACAGAAACCACCATCACATTAAAAACCAGTGAGTTACTACAGCTATAACCAAAGAATTTGGATGTCTATTATCCAATGGTGAACTCCAGCTGAGTGATGGGTTCAGGAGTTAAATCAAGAGAAGTACTCCACAGTAGCTTACTGCGTGGGAGACGCTTGGACATTGCACTTGACAGTAGCTTACTGCTTGGGTGCATAGCCAGGCTAAAACAGCAACACTAGGAATCCTGTCAAAAGGCAAGTAACTTAGTGAGGGATGCCATACTGATTGAAGCTGAAGGATCCAAGGCTAGTGGTGAGAGGGGCTGGGAATGACTGAACATAAGACCCAAGAAGGCCCAGGAGGGAAACCAAATGGAAGATTCACTCACAAGTAAGATATGAAGATTATTCCTGGAGAATTTAGCTAATTTCTGGGGAAAAGTTTTTCATGTATCTTGAAATCATTTTATCATCAGCCATTTGCTCTGGATCATGATTCGCTGTCTATAAGGTATTCCTACCTGCTGATTAATGTCAGCTGCTCAAGTTTCTCTGGGAGGCATGGAGCTAGAGATTGCGAAGAGTAGACTTTGAGGGACTCATGCAAGAAAGTAAGACCTCCAGTGCTCAGGGTTCTGAGCAGTTTCATTTGCCAGGTTTGTTTAAAAACATTAAAATGAATTTATCTTTTATTAAACTCTGGTGTTATGAAAAAAGACACCCAAGAGCCAAACTTAAAGCAACTTAACCTTTCTTTGCCTTAGCTTCCTCATGGAGGCTGAGGTGGAAAAATCACCCAAGTACAGGAGTTGGAGACCAGCCTGGGCAACACAGTGAGATCCTCCCATCTCTGAATTAAAAAATAGTGTGAATAACAATGTCTATTTTTTAAGGCCATTGTGCCCATTTCTTAAGGTTGTGAATATATTCACGTATAAAGGACTGCTAAAGTTACCTACCAGGTGGAAGCAAAATAAAATTGTTAAGAGTCTATAATTTTGTAGTCTTGCACAATTGAGGTAAACTCCCTGTACCTCAGTTTCCCCATTTGTAAAATTATTAAAATTAAAAAGATTTGAGACTCAAGGTAAAAGGCTCTCCCACTTTTCTTCTTTATTCAAACTTATGAAATTCTTCACACACACACCATGCTAATTCTCAAATATAGTAGTCTAAGATTAAGTGTGTATTTAATCAAATCACTTTAAATATAAAAAATATTCTCTAAGCTTTGATAGATGCCTTTTGTTATAGATTCAACAAAAAGTAAAATTAATAATGAAGATTTGTCTACTACAAATCTTTGTAATGATCAGACTTCTTAGAATCCTTCTACACGTTACCGTAAGCAGCTTCACATGTGATACTGATGCTCACAGGAAAATGCAGATTTCATATATCGGGGTCCTGTACCTAAATGATAATTACCTAATGTTCCTGATTAGTGTTTGTACTTGAAACAAATTAGCATTACATTAAACAATTCAAACCCAATGTCGTTCGCAATCAGCTGCTAATATTAGACCATTTAAGTATGAAAATAATTTCATGTTAATGTCTATACACATATATACAGTAATTATACCTCAGATATGTCTCAGTGAATCAGATCCTCTGACAAAGAAAGTTGTAACCATCCTTTCCACTGTATAACTCTGAAAAGATGTAAGATCAAAGATTTGGCCAGGCTTGGTGGCTCAGCCTGTAATCCCATGCTTTGGGAGGCTGAGGTGTGTGGATTGCCTGAGTCCGTGGGTTCGAGACCCGCCTGGGCAACTTGGCGAGACCTCATCTCTATAATAAATCAAAAACATTAGCCGGGCATGGTAGCGCACATTTGTAGTTCCAGCTACTTGGAAGGCTGAGGCGGCAGGATCGCCGGAGCCCAGCAGGTCGAAGCTGCGGTGGCCGGGAGCGTGCCACTGCACTCCAGTCTGGGCGACAGAGTGAGACTTCAAAAAAAAAAAAAAAAAAAAAAAAAGATCAAAGATTTCATTGAAATCTTCAAGGTCCTAAATATGTCACAGGTGGAAGGAGCCTCAGAAATCTTGGTCTAACCCTCATTTCACAGTAGAGAAAACTGAAACATAGACCTGACCAAGGTCACACATGTGATCCGGGGTGAAGCTGACTCCTATGAATCCCACTTCCCATTTTCAAAGGCCAATTAATCTATCTCCTTTAATGTCAGCAGTATCTCACCTGAACTCGTAGAGGTTGAAGCCTCAAGGCAAGAATACTATCCAGGCTCATTAGCAGCTCTTACCAAGTAGGAGTGATGGAGTGGTCCTGTATCCTGGTTTCCCGTGAGCATCGAACATTGTGTGAGGATGACCAGAGCTCCTGCCACAAGAGGCAGGTAGAAATAATTTATAACCAATGAATCACATGCTCCAAGGTAAATGACTAATGATGAAGTGGTTTCAAGATACATGAAAAACTTTTCCCCAGAAGTTAGCTAAACTACTCTAAGAATAATTCCCCTGGAGCTGCCCTTTGTTCTTTCCAAGGTCGCACTTCTCCTGAGCTACTCCAAAATGTGAATGAATATAGCATGACTGTGGGACAGAAGCCTCCTCTAACGGGTGACTTTGACTTGATTCCCTGTCCGAGTCTCTCTTTCCTCCTTTTCTCTCTCAGATGTCAGACCTGAAATGTGATTTTCCATGCCTGCTTCTGCTTCTTTCCCTTCATCCTTCACAGAAATTGCCTAATTCGATCTTAGTGTCTGCTTTAAACCAACACAATCTCTAAAAATCAAGATTGTTTTCAGGAAATCAAGGAGAAATTGGAGATATTTCAAAAATTCACTCTGTAGCATGATTAGCGTGGTGAAAGGATGGAAATGAAATAAAGGAAGATAGGCTGAGGCTGAACGACAAATATTTTCTTAAAAGACAAACTAAGCAGATATAAAATAAACAAAAAAACAAGATCTTGAAGACCAGGAGAAAGGATAAAAAGGACTTAAAGAGATGCATACAGTCTAACTACCCTAAATAAGGAATTAGAAAAGAAGGACATACTTTATTTGTTGATCAGAAAGAGTGATCAACAAATCCAGTGCAATCCAGTGAAATCTACCAAAAGGCAGGTAAACTCTCAAAGAGTGGGCTGGAATGAGTTCCTCAGAAGGAGCCAGGAAAATATTGTGAGACTCTCCCTAAAGCTTTAGATGGAGAGTCCACAGTTAGACATAGTGGAGCAGCTCGTCTATGCAAAGGGTTTACAGAAAATGCAGGCAGACTTGACAGGGCATGGTAGATTAACGATGACTACAAATTCTCTTCTATTCTTCATAGAATCACGTGTTCTAAGTCCCCTTCCCTTGAATCTGGGCTGGCCTTAGTACCTTCTTAACCTGTGGAAGCCAGCACTTTGCAGAAGTGATGTCCCGGAACTTCTAAGACCAGGTCATTAGAAGCCTTGAGGCCGGGCTCGGTGGCTCAGCCTGTAATCCCAGCACTTTGGGAGGCTGAGGTAAGTGGATTGCCTGAGCCCACGGGTTTGAGACCCACCCAGGCAACTTGGCGACACCTTGTCTCTACAATAAATAAAAAATTAGCCAGGTGTGGTAGCATGCGTCTGTAGTTCCAGCTACTTGGAAGGCTGAGGGGGAAGGATTGCCGGAGCCCAGCAGGTCGAGGCTGTGGTGGCCAAGAGCGTGCCACTGCCCTCCAGCCTGGGTAACAGAGTGAGACTCCAACTCAAAAAAAAAAAAAAGAAAGAAGCCTTGAAGCTTCCTCCTAGGGTCCCTAGAGCACTGTTCTGGGAGTCCTATCTTTAACAAAACAATTTGATAACCATCTCTGAAAGGACTAGGGGATTAACAGAAGGAAAGAGGACACTGGAAGTATAGTTCATTACTGCAAAAAAGGATGAAACAAAGAAATCCGACTCAAGGTTGGACTATTCAAAATGTGTAGAAAGATGCTATTCTGGGAAGCAACTGACAGAAGAAATGGTCCTCACTAGGCCCACAGGGTCAGACTTCAAGAACATCAGTAGTAGCCTCAGTTCAGTTATTTGCTGAGGGTAATTTTTCCAGTGCAGTAAGTGTGGGAACCAAAAGAAAACCCTTGAAACTCTCCCCAGCAGACAGAGGTCTTAATGCCTAAGCAACTCTCCAGTAAGAGGAAAGGCCAATAGCCATTCATGATATAGAACTGCATATCCCATGTCAAGAGAATTTATTTCTAATTTAGTCCTTTAAAAAGTAATTTTAAAAAAGAAATGATCCTTTGCACATTTTTAATTCAACAGCTAAATTTTTTGACATTAGTTTCAAAAAACAAAGTTGGAAAAAAAGTTATTTCCAGCAGATTGTAAATATTGCCATAAAACAAAATTATTACATCACTCCTTCAGATGTATTCAACAGAATCTAAATACCAAAAGAACTTTATACATTATCATGTATTTAAAAATACATGAATAATCTCTTTAACATTTTGCAGCTTTTCTAACCATCATTAAATTTATATTTCTATTTCAATTTTTATTCAGAATTTTACCTTAATGTAATAGATTTCAGTTTTAAAGTTTTTTGTTGATCACCCTTATCATACTTATCATTGTTTGAAATTCAGTTTTCCTGTTGCTATAAGGGTCCAGGTGTTTTTTAAAAAATCTTTTCTTGGTTGAGTTGCCACTATAATTATTATCAGCACAATTGTTAAAACAAAATAAATAGATTATAAATTTTGATAATTACAAATCATAAAAATTAAAACTTTATTATAAATATATTTCTAAATGAGATGAATTGGGGTTTTTTTTATCCTTTTTAGGCTTTCTGTTTCATATATGTATCCATGATTGAATATTGACTTAATGCTATTTTTTAAATGTAAACTCTGAAAAAGCTTATTCCCATAAATCAATAGGAGAGAAACAGAGGAGTTTGTGTAGCCACCTTGCTCAGTCCTTTGAGTACCTTCTGAGTTATGTAATCACACAGTGATCTATCATCAAACACTTTTTTTAATAATCTGGCAACTGATAACTCTTCTAAATTGATCCTCTTCTAAATTGGTAAAAGCAAAGAATTGGAAACTACTTGACTTGCAAAAGCATTTGTTACCCAATCATTAGAGTCATTCGTTCACTTTCTCAATTTCTGGGAAAACTTCCAAAAGTACTTTACCAAGATATATCAAATAACTATTAGTTATAATCATTACTTTTTCACTTAAGAGCAACTTGGGTCATTGAAGTTATTCACAGAAGATTGGGAAAATCAAAATATCATTAATTTCATTTCAATATAAATGTTAATAAAATATATTTGTGCTTCAAATATGTTTTATTAAAACCCTGAAGCTCCAGCTTTTATTTATGTAATTAATGAAAAATGCTCGCCTCAAAACCTAATTGATAAAGACAGTCCTTTAAGTCACCCAATCAGCCAAATCAGACCTAACTTTCTCTTAGTAAAAACCTGACTTCATTTTTAATTTAAAAATGTTTTGTATATGCATTTCAATAAATGCTAAAAACCACTGACAAATAATTATGAAGATTATTATTTAAGGGAAAATGCTAAAAACTGTCAATATTAAAGTAAACCTAAAATAAAATTTGATTTATTTGCAGATGTTATAAAGCCAAAATAAAATAATTTACTGAATTCATAGCAATGCAAGTAAATCTAAGAATATGATTAAAAGGCATAGTATCTATTTCATAAATAGTTGTATATATGTATTGAACTTTGGTTTTTATCTTTAGAGAATTATTAAATAAGAACTGATAATTTAAAAAATCATAAATAACTTGACTGATTTTAGTAGCTCTCATGATCAAATTTCCATATGTATTTAAAGAAGGAAAAAGGTATATACTGCTTAAATCTAATTGGTACAGCAACTAACATTTCATTTTACCTTTTAACAGGAAGTAAAAAGTAGTATAAATATCTCAAAAAATATATTGATAAAATAACTGTTTTATTAAATAATGTGCACCAAATCTTTTTTCTTAATGATGCAAAATTTGTATCTGTATTTTATCCACTATATCTTGAAAAATGTGGTCACCCTCAAAAAATTCCAGTTACATTTAAAAGAATCAGCATCATTAACCTTTAGAGTCTTTGGCTCTTCAAAGGTACTTTTCTTTCCAGCTAATATCACATCCTAGACATAAGTATGAAAAATAGCTGAAAGGAATTGCTTGTGTTTAAATATGTGCCCTTAAAAAGCCATTTTTAGTGTTTGATGTGTCCGACCAGTGCTCTCTTTGGTTTGGTCTAAGGAGAGTATCTCTCAAGAGTCATAAACTATTTGAGAATAAATGGATAAAAGGGTGAAATAAATTGGAAACTTTTATAATCACCCCTCCAACCACACACCCACACACACTCTGCCCATATATCAGAAAATCTTCACACTGGGAAAAAAAATACACAATTTTTCATGCATCTCTCAACATAAATATGCATAAAGCCTAGAAATAATTTATGTAGGTCTAAGGGTTTTGTGGTTCATGAATGAAGGTTTTTTGTTTGTTTGTTTGTTTGATTCTGCACTCCTGTCCCAAGGATTTTGCACAGCAGGGCAATGTACGGAAACATTTAGGATGGCTGGAGAATATCCCTTTCTTCTGGAAGGTGACAGAAGGGCTATGAAACCCCGGTATGTTATTGGGAAGATCAAATAAAAATTGAAGATTTGGAAATAGATTTCTTTAAACTGCATGCACTTGCATTTCTCCCGGGACATCTTTGGGAATCTGGGAATGCAATGCATTTGAAGTAGTCTGAACCCATTGGCCTAAGTCATTTCAAGGATCCCAAATCAATGCAGCCTGGAGTGGCAGAAGCAGTGTTTAGTGGGAGCTAGAAATTAAGATGTTTTGAATATGATAGATGGAAAAGAATGCAAATCAAGCAAGTCCTTGGAAAGAAGTTGCAAATGTCTGACTTTGCAAGAAGAGGAAAACATTTCAAATGCCCTTCAATGAGAAAGGGGACATTTTTCTTCCATATATGGTAAACACAGTCTCACAATTAACCTATGGTAGATGCTTTCCCCCAGTGAGTGTGTGCTCACAAATCTTTGTGGACTGCAGACAACAGAAATAAACTGACTGGCATCCTGCCAAAGCTGCAAACAAGACAGTCTCAGCCACCCATCATCTTTTTCTCAGCTACAGATGAGCATTTATTAAGGCCTTTAGCAACCTGAAGGATGGAGTCCTGAAACAAAATGTTGCCTGGAATTCCTGCCCTGGGGATTGAGGATTGGTCTACTTTAACTTTCTGTGGGTGAAGGGGGGGCAGTAATAGTAGTGATAACAGTGTATATCCGATTTTAAGGGCTCTTTGGACATTTTCAATTATGGTTGAGAAAAACCAATACAAACTGAGAAGTACTGAAACCCCCCCCCCCCCCGTTATTATAGAGACATCCTGGACTGCAGCTGCTGAAGGAAACACAATTCCCCTGGCTGACATGAAGAGAAGCAAATTGAAGAGATCATACTAGCCCAAGAATTTAGGACTTTGAATGATTCCTAAGAGTAAAAGGATTTTTTTTCTCTCTCTCTCTTTTACTTTATATTCTTCCAAGGAACTTTAAAATCGGTGGGGACATAATAAAACTTTGAAAATCTTTCTATTCTGGCAAGTATGTTTGAATTATCTTTGTGCATTTAATTTCACTGTGGCCTCTGTTTAATGCTAGACGGCATGGCTGGGCAAAACCTGAGAGTGGGTAATAGAATAGGAAGGAAATTCTAAGCTGTAGTTGCAAAGCATCCTTAGAGTTAATTTAAGGACCGTAATACTATGAGCCATTTCTGAACCTTCTAGAAGTAAAGTCTGAATTGCCCACAATGATTCCAAAAAAATCCACATAGAAGTCAGGGTTGTTGCTTGAGGGAATGGCTTTGTAAAGGTGGGAAAGGACAGTCCCACAAATAGCTGACCTCCCCCCCAGGGACCCAGCCACATTCCTGCCAAGCCACAGCCTTGGTGGGAGTTTCAGCAGCACCACCTCTGCTAAATTCCCTCTGCACCCCTCACGTCGCCTCACTGAGAAGGTAGGGATGAGCTATCTGATGGGTAGTTTGGAGAAAGGAACTGCTCAGCTTAGTGACTTCTTCTCTTCTCTTAGGAAGGTCTCTCATCTGACCTCTGTCATGTGATAGATGGCGTGTCCCTCAAGTGAAGCCTAAGATTGTCCAGCTCTGCCTGGGACAAGGAAGAGAAATATAGTTGTGAGATGAAGTTTTATTAAGCTCACTTAGCGGCAGATTCAAAGCTATGTTCCCCACTTAGTTTTATTAGAATAAAGGTGATATTTTAAACTAAAAATAAATGATTGACTCAATAAATAGATGAATAAACATAACATCTATTCACATGAGGCTGAGTCAGGGATTCAATAGAGAGTTCCTTAAGTTGTCTTCAAGGAAAGCAGTTTTTGTAAGTCAAGTTTTCTCCCTTTACCTCCCACATAGCTACTCCTTTATTCCCAGATAAAGTAATTATCCACGCTCAGTAAGTTCCCATTGCTGAACTCTAGCATTTAAGCCTTAAATTGTTTCTTCCTCACCAAGTAGTTATCTTAATAAACAATTAGGAGATAAGGAGTTTCCTTTAGCAAAGTCTGTTGGTTTCTCTTAAGGCAGAGCAGGTCTTTAGTGAATAAAGAAGATAGCACAGTCAGGAAAGTGCTACTAATTACTCATGCATTATCTCATTTAACCCTGACCACAGTCCATTATAGAGGTGAGGAAACCAAGGGTCAGAGAGTTTGCATAATCACTAAGTAGCAATCAGGATTTGAACCCTGATATGCCTGCAAACTCCACGCTCAGTCCACTACCCCCACAACATCCACATTCATAGAATTACATATGATCAAGATTGGAAGAACCTTTACAAGTCACTCAGTCCAACCTCCATCTATTGCCTATGTCGTCTCAGCCACAGCTTGCCCATCTCAGAGATGGGGAGTTCCTAAGGCAGACCTTCCATTGCTGGGTAGCACTATTGCTTCACAAACTTCTTTTTTGCATAGGATAGCTTGTAAATTTAATCCACTGGCCCTAGGTTCCTTTTGGGCCCCAAAGCACAGAAACTTGTGGGTAGCAGAGTATCCAGCCCTAGATTAAACATCCCCTGCTCCTCCAACTATTCCTCACACACCTTGATCCCCATCCTCCTAGGAACTTACTCTGAGCACAACTACTGTCAATCATCCATCTGGGGCCTGAAACTTGACATAAAAACATTCCAGGAGGGGACAGACCCATGTAGAATGGTGCTAGATGATCACGGCCCTCTTTGTGAGCACTACTTCACCATTGTATGTGTGTTGAGAGGTGAAGATTATTCTTATGCCTGAGAGCCTACCTGAGCCTTCCTAGGGCTAAAAGAATGTCTCCCGAATTGCAGTCCCTGAAACACCAGCATCTCAGAAATAAATAGACGCTTTAGTAATAATATAGGGGGAGCACACCTCATCAACAAGGGTGCCCGCATAATAAACATTTGTATACCTGACCCTGAATTGTACCCCATAAATTTAAAATTAAAAAATAATAATAATATAAAAGTCTGTGACCCTGAAAGTTTGGAATATACTGCATTACAGTCTATACCAGGTACTGTTCTAGTCACTAGGGATATATGAGCATGAACAGCATAAAGAAAAATCTCCACCTATGGAAGCTACAGATCAGACAAGATATCAAGACACCCCAAATATAGTATCCTGGTACAATTTCTTACATCCTAAGGAACAGTATTTGAGTCACTGGTTTAAGAAACATATGCTTACAACCCTGAACACAAATTACCCTTTCTTTAGCCAGTATATTTCCTGATGTCACTGCTGCCCCATATGGAAAATTTCTAATGTAAAAAGAAGCAAACAATCACCCAAAAATATATTATGAGCATGGCTAGCTCAGCCCTTAGGAGGGCTTAGAGAACACCATGGGATGTGCTAGCAGGGAACACACCAGGGGGTTATCAGGAAAAAAAAAAAAAAAAAAAAAAAAAAAAAAAAA
>NW_007253920.1:161469-277408 GCF_000164805.1 Carlito syrichta
ATCAATATATATATATATATATATATATATATATATATATATATATATATATATATATATGCAGATGAATAGTGGACAAAATTTCTCTTCTCCCACCCTCCACCAGGGAAGAGAGGCCAATAGGGGAACAGATTCTAACAGAGCACTAGCTGGTCCTGCTCAGTTCCCAGGCAGGCATCGAGTGACCAGATGTCCAGACCTGGCACTGAAGCAGAGGACAGTCAGGGAAGTGGGAGCATCGGGTCAGGAATTCCACCCTGACTACGGACAAAATGAAGAAAAACCAGAATAGCCCAAGAGGTCCCAACAGGCTCCTGGCAGGCCCAGGGAGAGTTTCCCAAGTTCTCGTGTCCTAGAACATCAAAGACACCCTAGCCCTTTGCTCCCTGGTAGAAAGAACTGGTGACAAGTTCCAAGCCCAGCTGGCTTTCATTTACAACCTGACTTAACGCTTCCGTTTTAGCCCTTTAATTGAACCTGGCACTTCTAGGCAAGTGGGCACAAGAATGGCATAAAAAGCAACAGCCAGCACCTGTACCCCTGCTCAGGAATTCCTCCAGGTCCTCTTCCCCATCACTAACTTCAATATTCTTTGCTCATCACTCCCTCGATTTCTGCACCCAATGTGGTCCCCATGTCCCATGGGTCCCTCTGGACTTGATGGTTCAATTTGGGGCAGGGGCCCAGCTTGACCAGCACCTGCCCCCATCTGTGACTGTCAGCATCGGCTCAGCAGCTCTAAGTGCCTGGTCTAGCACCCCAGCCAATGGCCCTTCCTTCCCTTTGCCTCCATTAGGACAGAGAGTGGCCTTTGAGGAACTTTCCAAGGTTGAGAGAGTGATAATCCTGGGACCAGTGGCACTGACATGGGGGGCAGGCCCTGTGGGACCAGTGAGTTTGGACAGGGGCAGGACCAGCTGGTGAGTCAGGCCAGAAAGGCCTGGGCCCTGGGCAAAAGGAGCCGAATGCACAGGGAGGAGAGAACGGAAACTCTGGGTTCCATCGAGAGGTTGAGCTTGGAGAGAAGCCGACATGGAAAGAGATTTGTTATTTGTGGGAGGCTTTTATTTGGTGGTGGGAAAAGAATGGCAAAAATGTAACACAATATTTCTGTAACTATAAATAACACGTAAATACCTTTCATAATGAAAACCTTATGGAATCTGCTTTACTGAGAGGCTTGTAAAATAGCAAAGGGCAAGGGAGGGAAATAACATGTATTTAACCCACACTACGTGCTAAGCACCTTCCAGACGTTTTCACTTAGTCCTCTTGTCTTCTGAAGAAGATTTCTCAATTTACAGACGAGGAAAATGAATCTGAGAGAGGTCAGGAAACTGGACCAAGGTCCCATAGTGAACCACAATTTCGTAGTAGATAGGTCAGGCTCCAGGGTCCTCCCTCTTTCTGGAATTAGCCACAAGCCTACTTAGAAGCAGGAGCTAGACTATGTGACCTTTCCAGATTCTTCTCTGTTGTCAGGATTTCCAGAATGGGCTTATTCCTTGCAGGTGCCTTAAGTCTTTCAGGATCATAAGGATTTGCTGGGTGCGCTACGAGAAATAACTCAACAGAGAAGATCTAGGGTGATGAGAACAATACTGAAAGTGTAATTGGGAGATGCTAGGCTCCGCCACTGCCTTGCCGTATGACCTTGCACAAGTCTCTCCCCTCTCTGGGCTCCAGTTCTCACATCTGGAAAACGCAGAGTTGGGTTAGATGCTCAGGAAACCTCCACCAGCTCTGACAGTTTTGTTCCGAAGATGCTGGAATTGACTTTGGTAGCCTGAGGAGGATGTTTCCCGAGAAAGGCCACTTTGACAAGCTCCCCCAAGCCTGGCTCAGCCCTTCTGTCTCCCACTTTTCCCACCAAGTGCCCACATGTGCAGCACTGACCTGCACCTCCCGTGTCAGGGCCAGCTCCAGCAGCTGGCTGAAGTGTTGTCCCAGGGTGCTCAGGGTCTCACTCACGCAGGCCTTCATTGACTTCAGGACATGCTCATTCTCAACCTGGAGACACCTGGGGAAAGGAAACCACGGGGTGGGTCTCTGGAAGGTGCATGCGGTCAGCCCAGGGCCATTGCAGGGAACATATCTGGACCTGCTCCGGGCCTGGTATGTGGTAAAAGTGACCTAGGGGGAATATAGCAGCTGCTGGGAGTCAGAGATGGAATATTCCACAGCTGGCTCATCTCCTGGCCCCATAGAGTTGTAGACAACCATCCATGTCGTCAGGAAGAAAGGACATCAGAAAGCAGAAAATCTATACCTCTGGTTGTCTACCTGAGAGAATCTGCCATCATTGTGGCCCTGGCCTATCTCCTCAGTGATGGTAGGTGTAGGGGCCAGAGGGGTGAGAAGCTGTGAAGAGTGTGCTGGAATGCCAGGTATTGTTGGTGCCCACTCTAAAGGCAAATGGCAATGTCTGTGGCTCTTTAAGAAATAATGTGCAGAAAAGCCTTGAGGATTTTCTTCCCAGAGAGGAGAAACAGAGGGGGATCAGGCTCCAATACACCCCGATGCCCTGAGAATGTTCCACTCGGGAAGGTGAAAGACCCCATGGAGCTCCAGGGAATGCCAAGGCCCAGGTTTTATCAGACACAAATGAGGAAAAGTATCAAAACACACCTGTATGTATACATGTGAGGCTGAGTGTGTATTTGTGTCTGAAGGTAAACGTACATATGTTTATGTGTGTGAATTTTGAAGAAGTGGGTGTGATTGCATTTCTAAGTTTGTCCATGATGTGTTTATATGTCTGTGTGTGAGCAAGTGAGTGTTTGTGAACATCTGAGTCTGTGTGTATGTGTGTATAAGGGTGTGAGTATCTGCTTTCAGTTGCCTTGACTCTTTCCTTGACATTGGGGACCAAGGGGGCTTCCCAAAGTTGTGAGAAACCTTTTCCTTGTCACTAACTCCTCAAAAATCCTCTTATGCCCGGGTCTCTCCTCTGACTTTTAACTTATCCTTACGGCCTGAAAATTGGACAGAAACTTTCAAGGGAATATTTTAATGGTTCTGATAAAAGTCAGAAAACAGGAAACTCCTAACCCAACACCAGGCCTCCCTATTCCAACTCTCCCTCTGGGAGAAGACGCCAGCTCCTTCCCCTGCCAGAGAGCAGGCTGGCAGACCCTGGAAGACCCAGGGTCCCGATTTACCTCTCTGTGACTGCTGAGAGCTCTGAGCATTTCTCCATTAGCAGCTTCTCGATCTGTAGAAAAATAGATCAATTTTATTCAATTCAATAAACATTGATTGAGGACCAGCTGCTGTGCCAAGCACCCTGAGGCATAAAGAGGAAGACCCGAGTAGTCAACTTGGGGAACAGGCACACAGTATGATACGGATGGGAAAAGAGATGCCTGTCAGCTGCGTTGGGAGCATAACGAAATAAAACTGAGCAATTAGTTATTCCGGGGGATCTAGGAAGCTTCAGGGAGACAGGGGCATCAAGTTGGGCTTTGAAGAGTGAATAGAAGTTTACTGTCTGCAAAGTGAAGGAAGGAAAAGTTTGAGGCAAAGGATAAAGCACTAAAGTGAAAAGTGAAGACAGAAGAAGGAGAAATAATGACAAGGGGACTTTCAATGGTTCCTGTGGGTTTTGAGAAGATTCAGAGTGACAAACTGTGGAATCAGAAAAGCTTCAGTTAAATCCCAGTCACTGCCCAACTTTGAGTAAGTTACTCATCTATAAAATGACTGTAATAATACTAATATTTTTAATCATCTGCTTTAAATGTTGTACATATAACAACTCAGTCTTCACAACAAATCTATAAAATAAATGCTATTACTATACCCATGAGGGTGAAGGACTTGGGACACAGAGAAGTTAAGTAACTTGCCAAGGTCCACACAGCGGAGCTGACATTTGAACTCAAGCAGTCTGCCATTAAAGTCAATATACTTAACTAAGTCACAGCTTCTCACAGTAGGTGTGTCTGCCTCACAGATTGTGTGGGTTACATGAGATACGTGGGAGAAAAAAAAACACCTGAAAGGTCCTTACTATCTGTCTTCCTTGCTTTATTGGAAGAAGAGACAGGCCCCTGGGGCAGAAGGGTTTTGACTCCACAGTTAAGACCCACTCTTCTCCGAGGCAGCCCCACTCTCAGCGCCCACCCACCCCCAGCCCAGGGCAGCAGACCTGGCCCATTTCCTGCGAGGAGTTCCTGCTGACAGCGCTGTACTCGCTGACCATGGAGCGGGCGTGGCAGGTGAGACGCACACTCATGCTGTGCACGCGAGCCCAGCGGTCCTGGGCCAGCTTCTGCCCAATCCTGCGCAGCTCAGTGCTGATGACCCAGCCCCGCTTGAGCAGCAGTTGCAGGGGGTCTCCCGGGCCTGGGCCACCCGCCAGGATGAGGTCACCCTGCGCATCCTCATCCAGGCTGATGGGCTTCGCCTGCAGGACGCACATGCACTCGCACTCGGTCATGAGCTTCAAGTCCTCCATCCAACGCTGGACCGAATCCACCTGCATTAAGTGCAGCCTGCAACCAGGAAACAGTACCATGAGGCTCTCAACACACCACAGCCCCCAAGGTTTCCATTCCAAGCAATCTGATGTGGGCTAAGCACCTATTGTATGCCCAGCACTGTTTCTCCCTTTCCTGAGCCTTCATATTCTAAATCATTTCTCATTCTCTCCACCTGACAGATGATAAGCCTGAAACACAGGAGTGTTGGGGGCAGGTGACCAGATTAACACACAGCAGCCAATAAAGTGTGACAGAGTAGCAGACAATCTATGCAATAAGGGGAAAATGGGAGGCTGAGGCGGGAGGATTGCTTGAAGCCAGGAGTTCAAGACTAGCCAGGGCAACATAGCAAGATCCTGTCTCTAAAAATTGAATAATAATAACCTAAATACCAAATAATAGTTATGTTAAGTGAGCTATGGTACAACCACAGCTATTGGGGTATACTTTTTTTTTTTTTTTTGAGTTGGAGTCTCACTCTGTTGCCCAGGCTGGAGTGCAGTGGCACACTCACAGCCACCCCAGCATGGTCGACCTGCTGGGCTCCAGTGATCCTTCCACACTTCAGCCTTCCAAGTAGCCAGAACTACAGGCACGTGTTACCACACCTGGCTAATTTTTTATTTATTGTAGAAATGAGGTCCTGCCAAGTTACCCAGACTGGTCTCGAACCTGCAGGCTCAGGCAATCCACTCACCTCGGCCTCCCAAAGTGCTGGGATTACAGGCTGAGCCACCAAGCCCAACCTATATACTTTTTTAAAATGATGCCTTCTAAAAGTTTATTGCAAAAAAAAAAAAGTGCATGTGCTAATAAAACAAAATGGGTAAGCAATATGAAAAACATACAATTATTACAAAAATGTTAAAAAGCTATGCCTAGGAAAAAGTATTTAAAGAAAAGACATTAAAATACTAAAGGCTCTTAATGGATGGTAAAAACTAAACCTTTTTTCATTTTTTTCAACTTTCCTCTAATTTCTAAATTTTCTATAGTGAGAATGCATATTACTTTTGTAATAGAACAAAATTAACTTTAGTCCAACAGCCTAAGAACATAGATTATACCCTAAGATCTCAATCAAATAAAATTCACTCTAAATTCACTTAGTCAAATAAAAATCAGTAATGTTAGATCATTAGTGAAGCCTTGAACATTTGTTGAGAGCTTTATATTTGTTCTTATATAAGTTCTAGGCACTGTGGGGAAAGCAGAGATGAAGATGTCAAGCCTTCGCTTTAAAAAAGCTTTGATCAACCTGAAGAATCAAGACAAACTAATGAGAAGTTAAAAGACGATTATTATTTGTCAATTAAAAATAAAACCTAAAACCAAAACACAACAAAAAAGGCAGTAACATGCACCACAATCCACAATTGCAAAGAAGTAGAGTCAACCTAAATGTCCATCAGTTGATCAGTGCATAATAAAAATGTGGCCCATTTACACTATGAAATACTATTCAGCCATCAAAAAGAATGAAATAATGTCTTCTGCAGCAACTTGGTTGGAATTGGAGAACATCATCCTAAGTGAACTAACACAAGAACAAAAAACCAAACACCGCATGTTCTCATGTATAAGTAGGAGCTAAACTAGGGACCTGCCAAGGCACAGAAAATGTTATAATGGACATTAGAGCCTCAGAAGGGGGAGGGTGGAAAGGGGGTTGGAGAGAAAGAAAAATCACCTATTGGGTACAACATGTACAGGCGGGGGTGGTGGGTACACTTAGAGCCCAGACTTCTTCACCACTACACAATGCAATCATGTAACCAAAAACTATTTGTACTCCCTAAAGCTATTGAAATAAAGAATAAAATAAAAAAATAAAAATTTTTAAAAGACAGTAACACATTTCACCATTATTTCACAACAGAAGCCAAGCATAGTTAATGATTAAGACTGAGCTCAAGTCCCTCCGTATTTGGCTTATAACAGTCATCTGATTAGTCTCTCTGCTCCCAATCTTACCTGTGCTACCAATTCATTCACTCATTGTACAATTATGTATTTGGTGCCTACAATGGGCCAAGTATTGTTCTAAGACCTAGGCTGTAGCAGCAAACAATCACTTCTCTTTTGGAAAGTTCTGTTCAGTGAAAGACCAGTCTATTTTGAAAATAAATATACACTTATATACTATGTTGGAGGTAGTAACTGCTATGAAGGAAAAGAGAAAGAAGGCTAGAATGTGCTGGAGAAGAAGGGGGAGTAGGCGTTACAATTTAAAATAAGAGAACCCTAGAAGTTTCTTTGAGAAAGCGACATCTGAACAAAGACTAGACACACTAGAAGAAGGCCATGTGGATATCTGGGAGTAAATTGCTCCAGGGAGAGAGAACAGTGAGTGCAAAGGCTCTGGGGCAGAAGTGTCCTCAAAATGTGTGAGGAATAGCTAAAAGGTCAGAGTAGCTGGAGAAGAGTCAGCAAGGATCGGAAATGAGGTGGCAGCAATGTGGGGAGAGGACAGGAGCAAACCCTGTGGGACTGTGCTTGGCTTTTATTCAGAGTCAGTATAGGATGGCTCTCCCCCCAACCTCCCATCTCCTGTGTGTGTGTGTGTGTGTGTGTGTGTGTGTCCCTCTGTCTCTCTCCCTCCCTGCCACTTTCTCATTCTTTATCTCTGTCTGTCTCCCCTATTAAAAAAAATTAGCAAACAAAGGCACCAACAAGGCCATCCTGGTACAGCAAAGGTATCAAGTAGGGTTGCACTATAAAAGGCACACTCCAATTTTTAGGTTAAAATCGTGTCTTTGTGTTTACAGCATTTTAATGAGAAGGAGCAGGCCTTCCTGAAAGATATAACTATCTGACTATAAAGTTTTTAAGTGTAATTTTTAACCACAACGTTTATAATGTTCAACTATGGGAATTGAACCTGTGGTTTCCTATGGGAAATTGCCTTCTAAATTGTTAAAAAAAAAAAAGAAAATCACCAATGGTCTTTCTTTCTTCTCCCTCCCATCATGAAAATAGCTAATATATTTTGTAAAGAATTTGAACATAAATATATATACTTGTATGTGTGTATATTTGTGTGTGAATCTGTGTATATATACATGAATACATGTATATGTATATATACACATATACACACATATATATGAAAGAGAGAGGGAGAACCATCTAAAATCTAAAATCACAGCACTCTGGTGTCCATTCCATTTTTATGAGCTCGTATTTAATGTCACATAAATGGATTCATATCACATGTACCCTTTGACTGTAGACAACTTCTAGTCTTCTACACTTTATTACCATTATTTTTGTCTATCCCCACCTTGACTGACTGGAGGTAACCTAGATGGTATCATTCCATATCTTTCTCCACACTTATATAGCCCTACACAGATTTATCTAAGTATATATACATTTATAGGATTTTCTGACTCATTGCTTGTTTTATAAATATGGCCAAAATATGTACACATCTTGCTGCATTCTTCTTTCTTAACATGGAAGTCTTTCCAAACCCTCTAGCAGTGTCCTAAAACATTCTTTTCAATGTCTGAAGATGATCCATAATGTGTGCATACTACAATTGATTAAACCATTTTTCCATTATTGGGCCCTCATTTTGCAACCCATTCCTAACCTCTATAAGCAATGCCACAGTCAACACCCTCATGTTCCCTATATCATATCATAAGTCTGGGGCACAGATTCCCAGGAGTAGAAATATGATTCAGTAGATGCTGCCACATTGGCTTCCAGAAGTCGCAGTGCTTCACATTTCCCCAACAATGTATTAGGGCTTTCTACATCGATACTGAAATATGCTATTCTCCTGCTTAAACCCTTCAATGCAGCCCAGACCATTGCCCCTTGAATAAGTCAAAACTGCTGAGGTAAAGATAGAAGTACTTCCATGATCTGGCCCCAGCCTCCCTTCCCACACATGTCCCTTCCTTTTTTTTCTTTAATTGTTGCACATTTAAAAAAAATTTTTTTTGAAGATGTGGGGTACAATTCAGGGTGAGGTATACAAATGTTTATTATGCAGGTACCCTTGTTGATGAGATGTGCCCCGCCCTCCCCTGGCAGTTTCTCACTACTGCCAATCCTGCCCTAGGTCCCCTGGCAGTTTCCAACTGCCAATCCCTTTCTTAGAGTATTATGATAATTGTTCAAGGTCCGCTTATGAGTGAGAACATGTGGTACTCAGTTCTTTGTTTCTGTGATAGAGCACTCAGTATTATAGACTCTAAATCCATCCAAGTTGTTGTACAGTTCATAATTTTGTACTTCTTTATGGCTACATAATATTCCATCATGTATATATACCACACTTAAGTCCAGTCCTCTTTCAACGGTTGATTCCTTGTTTTTGTAATTGTGAACAATGCTGCAACAAACACGCATGTGCTGGCATCTTTTTCTTAGAGTGATTTGAGTTCCTCTGGGTATATTCCCAGTAGGGGGATTGTGGGATCATATGAAAGGTCGATTTTTAGATCTTGTCTCTTCTTTATTTTCCTCCAACTCTTAGCAGCCCTGCCATAAACACACCCTCTACTCTACGGGCACATTCAATCTCCCTGTTTCCCAAACACACCACTCGCTTTCACAATGCCCTGCAGTCTCGAACTATAGTTCTTCCTCAGACCAGAATCCTCTCTTCTTCTTTCTACCTGGCAAGCTCCTGTTCACCCTGAAAGACCCAGATCTCTTGTCCCCTCCTTTAAAAAGTCTCAGATGGAACCCATCGGTCCCTCCGCAAGGCCCCAGTGTCTTCTACTGGAGCGCTAACAACATTCTATTGTAATTGGTGTATCTGTCTGAATTCTCAAAGTCCTGCAAGGTGCAGTCTCTTGTCTGACATATTGCCATAGCTTCACACATATCAATCACTCAGAAAGTGCATGCCTATAAATGAGTAGCCAAGTGTCAGGTGTGTACAAAGGGAGACCCCCCCCAAATGGAATTATCTTTTGGAGCACCAGGGTCCCTTTGTAGCACAGGCATCCCCCACTATGTAACTATTCTAGGAACCCATCTGCTAGTGTTATTGTGAGAGGCTGTGTTCAGTTTCAGTTAATTTTTTTTTTTTGGAGATTCTTTCAACATGTTTGCCCATTTCATGATGGGTGATTTACGAGTGTACCTGCCCACACCTTGCTGAGCAGTTTTTGACCAATATCAGCATGACCACCATGCTCCACCCTCCCTATTCACCTGACCTTGCTCTGAACTATTTTGTTTGTTTGTTTCCCGGGATGAAAAATCTTCAAAAGGAAACATTTTGCTGATGTGGAAGAGGTGAAACAAAAAACAATAGAAGCACTAAAATGTATCAAAGTTGATGAGTTCAATAACTGTTTTAGCAGCGAAAAAATCATCTCAGTAGGTGTATTGCATCAAACGGAGAGGACTTTGAAGGTGACTGAAGTTTAAGCATGTAGGAACAAATACACATTTTGTATAAGTAAGTTCCGGTTTTTTGTGTCCCCCCACCCCGTATTGTGAGACCTCTATACCTATGCAGAAGACTTCATCTGCCTCCACCACTCAAGCTACCCAAAGAGTGCCCCACAATCACTGACATGATGGGAAAAGAGTCACAGAAGATGATGAGAAAACATATAATCATTGTGTTCTTGAGGCAGCACAGAACTGGGAGGCAAACTGACCTAAGGGCTTTTAAAGGGCAGCAAGTGAACTAGTCACTCACACACTGACTCATTCATTTCATGAGTACTTTGCAGCAGACACCTGTTGATTTGTCTTCCCAGCATCCCTCCCTCCCTCTTCTGTTAATCACAGAGACAAGGCACATTGGCTACTTCCTCGGGTAGCTGTCCAGGCTTCAGCCTTTCTCTCCTCTTTGCTAAAGGCCCCTCCCCCCAAACACAGGGGTGGTCCCCAGTCCTTCTGTGGCCATGTCTGGGCTGTGTGAAGATGCCCCTGGCCAGAATTGGTGATTGACTCCTGGACCAAGCTGCACTAATCCGATTCCTTTCCCCAAATTGTGTAACTTCAAACCAAGAGTTATAGAGACAGGGAATTGTGTTACATGGGACACGTTAACAACGGCAACTTCAGTTGATCCATGAGAAACTCCAGGATCCCGTGGGGAGTGGAGAGGCAAGTCCAAGAGTTCGTTTCTCTTGCTTATAACCAAAAGGACATTTTCTAAAACACAAGTGCACAACTAACTAAGCAAAGTTGAGTCAGTGCCCTCCCTTAGAGTAAAGGTTTCCTGGGAATTCAGAAGAGGTAGTTGCCACTTCCAGCTGGAGATCAGGGGAAGGTGTCCAGAGGAGGTGGCCATAGGACTGTTTAGGATTTGGACATGTTAGTGTGCTCCCATGACAGTGGGAGCACATTCCAGGGTGGGGCTGTCAAAGGGGCAACCAGTTAGGTCCTGGACTAGAGCAGAACATTCCAGAAGAGAGAAAGCAGTGATGAGGAAAGCCAGAAAGGTAGACCATGGTCCTGAGCATGAAAAGTCTTGAATGCCAGAGTAGGGTCTAGGCATTTACACTCAAAGCCCTGAGAAGCTATTGGAGGATACCAGAACAGAGCAGCAGAGGCAAGGACCAATGAGGTCAGATGATGGGCAAATCATAGCATCTGGGACCAGCACGTGGTTCAAGGGAACCCTGTGTGCTGGGATGGGCTCTGAGCACACTTTCCTGAGGAAGAGCTCTGGGATCCCTTGAATGGAAGTGCTCGTATCTCCTTACCTCTGGTCTGGGGGGATTTTTGCCCTGTGGAATTCCATCTTGCAGTCATGGAAGAGGCAGGAAAGGGGGGAAAAGGAGTCAGAGCCACTGTTGCCTCAGGCCTGGGCCCACACTGTGAGGCCTGTTCAGATCCAAAACTCACATTTCCATTAAATCCTCCATACTATACTCACACAGAAGGCAAACTTGGTTCTTGCTCTTTAAGATATTTAAGAATTAGGAAGAAAGTGAGATTTCAGAAGCTGTGTTAATTAAATTCCTAGTTGATTCATCACTCTGCCAGTAGGAGCAGTGGAATGGTGAGACTATTGATTTTCCCAGGATTTGCGTGTTTGTGGATGTGAATACATCTGGGTGTCTACGTCATCTGGATGCCTGTATCTTTGTGCCCACACAATTGCTTAGATGAGTGTGTGTATTTTCAGTCCTTACGTTATATAAACTTGATGATTAAAAATGGAGAGGGGTGGGGCTTGTGAGTGGGCTACACTTCGTGACTCACTTTCAAAGAAAAGAGTATCGAAAGGGAAGGAAAAAAGTAACTTTACAATGGAGAAAGTTGGCAGATCCTACCTTAACCAAGTGATCAAGCTTAAGCTTACCAATAATAAATCATGTTGCTAGCATGTTCCCCTGATAGGAAATGATGTGAAGGGAACTTTGTCCTGTGGTATTCTTCCTCCAAAACATATAACTTCAGTGTCATGCAGAGGAAAACATCAGACAAACCCATACTGAGGAAAATTCTACAAAATACCTGACCAATACCCCTCAAAACTACCGAGATCATCAAAAATAAGGGACGACTGAGAAACTGTCATAGACCAGAGGAGACTAAGGAAATGTGATAACTAAATGTAATATGATAACCTGGGTGGAATCCTAGAACAGAAAATAGGCATTTGTAGGAGAACTAGTGAAATTTGAAAACAGTCAAATTTTCGAAGGGAAGCCCTTTCATATCCATGGGTTTCCCATGCATGGATCCAACCAACCATGGATGAAAAATATTCAAGAAAAGAATAACCATACAACAATAAAAATAGTACAAATAAAGATAATGCAAGACAGCATCTATCTACACAGCATTTACATTGTATTAGGTATTATAAGCAATCTAGAGATGATTTAAAGTATATGGGAGGATTGCATAGGTTATATGCAAATACTATGTCATTTTATATCAAAGATTTGAGCATCTTCAAATTTTGGTTTCCATGGGAGTCCTGGAACCAATCCCCCCCTCCCAAATGACTGCAATGTCTGGAATTTAGTTAATATCACTGGACCAGTACTAGTCTTTTAGTGCCCTGGTACATGTAAGACTTTAATCATCAGGGAAACTGGGTATTGAGTATACTGGAACACTCTACTCATTTTTCAACTTCCTGTAAATCCAAAACTATTCTAAAATTTAAACATTTATTTTTAGAAAATTGGATGGATGTAGGAATCCAGATGAAATTCTTCCCTTGCTTCTTCTCCAACCATGAGATGAGACTGACTGTCTCTCTGGTTTTATGTCATAAGCCTCACAGGAGGAAGATCTAGAGAGTCTAAACCTCAGGTAGAACCTGGCCTATGGACCAGGAAGTGGAAGCTTCCTCAAATACCCTGAAGTAGAAGCAAAAGTGGTCCTCAGTTGGCCTAGGGGTGTTCTTTCAGGGGAGAGGAACATGGCTAGCCCCAATGGCTTTTTATTCCAGCTGAGCCGGAATACCTCAACCATCCTACTGCCATCAAAGGCTGAGTCCCAGGCAAGCCTTAAGGACCTGTGCCTTCTGGGCTTAGCCACCTTGGGAGGATAGATGAGGCCCCTCCGACTGGCTCATGATGATTCTGCTCCTTCCTTTTCTTTTTCCTTCTTATTTTCTTTTTAGTAAATTTTTTTATTGACATTTAACATAGGTAAATAATAGTGAACAAATCATAATACGGAGCTTCAGTTCAATGAATTTTCATAAGGTCAACACATCCAAGAATCCAGCAACCAGATAAAGAAACAGAATTATTACCATTAACCTAAAGTCTCTCTTGTGTCCCTTTCTGGTCACTAACCAATCAGGATAACCAGTATTCTGATTTTTAACAACATAAATTTGTATTTTGAATAGTGTCTTGAACTCTTTGAGCCTCAATTTCTTCATCTACATAATAGAAATAACAATAGGACTTTCCACACATGGTGGATGGAAGAATTAAATTGAATGATGAACCTGAAGAGCTTAGCACATTGCATGACACAAAGGAGGTGCTCAAAAATGTTAGTTATCTTTGCTGCCCTTCCCTATATATAACAATGTAACACCTGTAACAATGACTATAAATAGAACAATGACTAGCTTGTATTGAGCATATTCCATGTGTTGAGCACCATGTTAAGTGCTTCACATGAATTATTTCATTTACTCTACAGGACAGTTGTCTGAGTTAGGTATTATCAGCCTCCCCATTTTACAGATAAAGAAACTGAGATGCAGAGAAGTAAAACCACTCAGGTTAAAAGTAGTAGCACTGAGGTGGAAAACCTGGTCTCTCTTACTCCAGAGCTGTTCTTAACTTCTGTGATTTACTCCTTCCCATGCTGCTCAGACCTTAAAATAAAAAAGTAGAGTAGGAGAAAGTTGGAAGAGGCAGCCTTAGCAGAGGGAGATGGGGAGGGCCATTTCCCCAAGCAAGAACTTCAGGGGCTGTTATGAGCAACAGGACGATTATGAACAGGAAACCGTGAGCCCCTGACTCTGTCTATAGCTCTGGAGGTCCCAGGGACATAATTGTTGCTTTCAGGCCAAACTCATTCCAAGCCGTCCAATGGCAGGAGCTGCCTTCCAGGGTGACAGTCTCAGAAATAAGGGTAGACAGGGCACCAGTGGGGAACGCACAATCTGGTTTCCATTAAGAGTGACCTTAAAATAACTTCCATTTCTAGAGATTGTTTAAACAGATACCTCCTCTTTCTCCCCAAGCAACAACCAGACATGCTGAGAAGAAGACATGGAGCAGACTAGTAAGCTTGTGGGTCCCTGGCTCTCCCACCCCTACTCCTAGACCCTAACAAGCAGACACATCTCGCTTAGATCCAAAACCACTTCTGACCAGGGCAGGGAGGACATTGGGACGTTCTGGCTCACCAACAGCTGAAGGGCAAAATGGGTTGGCAGTTCAAGGCTCCTCAACCCAGCCTGAATTTTCCCGGAATACTTTGCAACCAAGCTGCTCAAGTTGCAACTAAAACTTTGAGTTAATTATATAGTTGTCTTTAGCAAAAAATGATATAGAAAGAACTGAATGAAAGCAGTTCTGAGGTTACAAGGAAAGAAAAGTAAAGAAAATCCATCCATAATAATAACTAATATTTACTGAACCCATACAGTACTCAAGTTCGGTGCACTTGACACACATCATTTTATTTGCACAGTCACTTGACTTTGTGTACTCTCTTACTGCTTCCATTTTATAGATGAAAACACGGAGGTGTAGAAAGGTCACATGACTCAAGAAAACCAGAACTCCAAGCAGGCCGCCTGACTCCAGAGACTGTGTCCCTATTGACCACACTATCCAATTTCCCACCTGTGTCTCTCCTTCACCAGACTTTAAGATTGTCTCAAAAACAGGCATTATCTGATTCATCTCAGGATCACCTGCATTCAGCACAAGGCCTGACACATACTAGTTATCAATAAATATGTAATTGAATCAAACAACCCTGAGACTGCCTGGAAGACAGGAATTGTAAGCCTTGCCAAGCCAGCTGAAAATATTTTCTGAGCTTTCAGGGAGTTATGCAAGATGGAAATGTGTGTCAGGAACTGACACAAAGGAAACCCCTGAACTCACCCCATCCTCTGTCTTGAGACTACATTTCAGGAGATGTGGAGTCTGTCTTTGGCTGGGATATAAGACAAAGCACAGTGAGTTTCTTGCCCTGTGGCAAAAGTTTAAATGTCCAGGCAAATAATTAGATCCCACAAAAAACATGATAACAATTTTTGTTCTAAATAGAAATACTTGAACCAGATGTCTATAGAACTGAAGAACTGTTCATACAATACATTTTGCAACCATTCCTGTCTTCCACTAAGCAATGCTCTGGTTGGGTATAACCTGGACCCTAAGCCCCCACTGTCATAATTTTCAGAGCCTGGTCCAAATTTAAAAGCAAATGATGTTCTGGTGAGGTATGGATATATATACCCAAGCCTTCGGGAAGTACCTGTCCTACCCAACACCATTAACAAACATGAAATACTTTCAACTGGTTCAACAAAGTTTAAAACATTAAGCAGTGTCTCTCAGGCAGTCCCTCGTAAACCTGATTTAGTGAAGCACTGTTGACACTGACAATGTACCAGGCCTTGTGCTGGTGATCCCTGCCCTTAGGAAGCTCACACAGTCAAGCAGAAGAGACCAACATAAACAGTATAGCCCAACTTCTCTCTTATCTCATCATGATTGGCCATAAGGCTCTCTCAAATATTTTTAGGAGTCCCCAGAGTTTATTGCATATGTCCCCTCCCTCCAGAAAGAAACGGACTCAGTCAACCACAAAGGGGAACTGAATGATTCTTCATACTTTCTTTCTTTAGCAGCTTTACACTGGGCATGACCTTCGCTGCCTTGCCCTGCCATGTCCATGCAGCTTGGCTGCCGTTCCCTTTGGTGAATGTCATGCTCTCTGGGTTCTACTGGACATCTCAGAATATCACAGTCACCACTTACCTTACTGATACCTCTCCTGGGTACCACTGAACCACCATCAGCCATGCCACTGGGTCTTCTAGGTATTATATATATATTTTTAATATATAAAAATATATATATTTTAACGTGGGGTACAAATGAGGGTTAGGTAGACACACGGTCATCATACAGGTAAAGCGTGGGTATCCTTATTGATGTTATGTGCCTCCCCTTCCCTGGCAGTGTCCCACTACTGCCAATCCCTTCTTATAGTATTATGACAAATGTTCAGGGTCCACTTATGAGTCAGTACATATAATACTCATATCTTTGTTTCTGTGATAAATCACTGAGTGTTATAGACTCTAATTCCATCCAGTTTGCTGCAAAGTTCATAATTTTGTTTTTCTTTATGGCTGCTAATATTCCATCATGTAAATGTACCACATTTTCTTTATCCAGTCCACTTTCAATGGGCAGCACGGTTGGTTTTATGTTTTTGCTATTGGTAATAATGCTGCAATAAACAAGCATGTGCAGGTATCTTTATTGTAGAATGATTTGAGTTCCTCCAGATATATTCCCAGAAGGGTGATTGCTGGGTCATATAGAAGGTGGATTTTCAGATTTTTTAGATATCGCCACACTGTTTTCCACAGAGGTTTTACTAGTTTACATTCCTGCCAACAGTGTAGAAGTGTTTCCTTTTCCCCACATCCTCTCCAGCATCTGTTGTTTCTTGAGTTATTGATGATGGCCATCCTGACTGGAGTTAGGCAGTAACTCAGTGTGGTTTTAATTTGTGTTTCTTTGATGATTAGTGAGGCTGAGCAATTTTTCATATATCTGTTGGTTGCTCGTATGTCTTCTTCCAAGAAGTGTCCATTCATATCTTTTGCTCTTTTTTTTTAATAGGGTTGTTTTTTTCCTTTTGGCATGTTTGAGATCCTTGTAGATCCTGGATGTTACACCTTGTCAGATTTGCAGTTGGAAAATATTTTTCCCATTCCCTGGTCTGTCTCCCCACTCTCTTAATGGTTTCATTTGCTTTGCAGAAGATTTTCCAGTTTGATGAGGTCCCACTCGTCTATCTTATCTTTCATGGCATTTACTTTTGGAGAGTTGATCAGGAGTAGGTTGCCTATTCCAAATTCCATAAGGGAGTTTCCTACATTTTCTTCTAGGATTCTTATAGTTTGAGGTTTTGCATTAGGTCTTTGATTCATTTAGAGTTGATTTTTGTGTATGGTGATATGTAGGGGTCCTGTTTCAGTCTTCTGCATGTGATCAGTCAGTTTTTCCAGCACTGTTTACTGATAGGTTCTCCTCTCCCCATTGTTTTTTGGTGGAGGCTTTGTTGAAGATGAATTGGTTGAGAAATTGAGGTTTTGCTTCTAGAATCTCTTTCCTGCTCCATTGGTCTATATGCCTGTTTTTGTACCAATACCAGGCTAATTTGATTATTGTAGCTTTATAGTAGAGTTTGAAGTCTGGAAGTGTGATACCTCCCACTTTATTCCTTCTGCTAAGGATTGTTTTGGTTATTCGTGGTCGTTTATGTTTCCATATGAATTTCTGCATTGTCATTTCCAGGTCTGAGAAGAATGAGGTTGGTAATTTAACAGGTATTGCATTGAATCTGTAGATTGCCTTTGGTAGGATGGACAACTGAACAATGTTGATTCTTCCAATCCATGAGCATGGAATATTTTGGGATACTACTGCTCCCACAAGAGCATGAACTCTGGAGATACACACACACACACACACACACACACACACACACACACACACACACACACGTACATTGTATATGCCTGCTAACAGGCAATGTTATGTTAATTACTATTGGAGCAATTCTAATAAAGTTTTTTTACTTAAAAGTCAGAGAAATGAAAAAAATTCAGGAAAAACAGCAGGGATGGTAGCATAGTTTTCAGTATCTCCAAATCCCCACATAAAGATTGACCAAGCAGCTAGATAACAACTCCCTTCATAATGAATAATCTTTACAAAAATCTAGGTGATGAGGTATCCCCAAGAACTTAAAAATATAAGCAAGTTGGGACAAACCACCAACAGCTGTAAGACCTGCTTGGTATGATCTTTGAGAAGAAGGAAGCAATAAGATGGCGTCTGGTGAATATGAGAAAGAACCCTAAAACAGCTATTGCATGTTTACTGGAAAACACAGTATGACAATTTGAGATTTGCAGCTGAAACTAGAAAAAAGTTAGTCTCTCCTAGTTCCTCTGGGTGAGTTCAAGGTGTCCTATGAGCTCTCAAAACTGACCAACAAAGAACCTCTTCTACAACAGAGCACCACATTAAGGAGAGACTTCTGGGAGTGGAATCAGGATTAAGTAGGACAGGGACAACAGAGGGAAAGGAAAGAGATACTCAGATCAGGATGAGGGAAGGAAGTAGAGCTGGGAACACTCAGAGAGCAGGTCACTATATTTTTGGACCCTACACTAAAACAAAATAAGGTGGAGCTCTAGAAGTTAAAAGAGCTCTCCTGAACCCTGCCTCCCTCCAAAACTTCATTAAAACTAATCTCACTTAAAAATGAGCAACGGAAAATTATTGAAGTCTCATCCTATTTATTTTAAAGTCTCTTTATTTTAAAGAGAAGAAGCCGGGCTCAGTGGCTCAGCCTGTAATCCCATTCCTTTGGGAGGCTGAGGTGAGTGGATTGCCTGAGCCTGCGGGTTCGAGACCCACCTGGGCAACTTGGCGAGACCTCATCTCCACAATAAATCAAAAATTAGCCAGGCATGGTAGCGCATGCCTGTAGTTCCAGCTACTGGAAGGCTGAGGCAGAAGGATCGCTGGAGTCCAGCAGGTCGAGGCTGTGGTGGCTGAGAGCGGCCAATGCACTCCAGTGTGGGTGACAGAGTGAGATTCCAACTCAATTAAAAAAAAAAAGAGAGAGAGAAGAAAGAGCAGAATAATATCCCTACAATGAGAAAATGCCAGAAAAATGTACTCACAAAACAGACGAAAAACTGTAACCTACCATTTCAAAAGTAGTTTTAAATTTTAGGAAAATTATATAAGACACAAAAGAGATGCATAAATTCTCAGAAAGGAGATGTCCTAACTCAAGGAAGTATTATAAGTAAAAGGGGAAAGTCGTTTTAAAAACAAAGATTAAACAAGAATAAACACATAAGATAATACCTTAAGAAAAGCAAATGCAAAAATGAAAATAGAGATTGAAAGTATTTGAGAGAAAGTGACAAATATTAAAGATAGGTAAAGAAGATCAAACAAACACACAGTAACAGTTCCTAAGTTAGAAATTAAAGCACAGAAACAAAATAAACATGAAAAACTTTAAGTCAGGGAAACTTTTCCGAATGAGAATAAAATGACTTAAAACTACATACTGAAAAATTATACTACACACATGAAAACAGACATGCAACTCATATTCTTAAAAGATTATTGGACAGGAGAAAAAGAAAGAAAAAAGAAGGAAGGAAGGAAAGAAGAAAGGAGAGAGGAAAGGACTCCTTTGTGCATCCAAACATAAGTGCATGTTACTGATAAGAGATAGAAAATTATGCTATCATTTTAAGAGCAATACTTTATACTAGAAAAAAGTAGAGTTACATATTTCAAGTAGTCAAGGAAATACAATTGGAGCCAAGGATTTTACACTGATCCAAAATAGCTTTCAAGTATAAAGTGAAAAGGAACCGATGACAGAAGTGGTATTGGGCAAAAATCCTTCAAGAATAAGAAGATAAAATCCACAAGACTTGGACACTATTTATATAGATGATGAATGAGAGGTAATTGTCAAAGATGAAACCCAGATTTTTCACTTGAGCAGCTGAATGGATAAGAGAAACAAGTCTGGAAGACACAATAATGGATTCAGTTTGAGACATAATGAATCTAACAGACCTATCATCTCTTCTCTTCAAGAAATCCTGTTCCTCTTACTGGTCCTCCCATAAAATGTCATCCCACAAACTTCCATGTACTCCCAACATCCATACAGAGTGCATGGCCCACACATTCTCAAAAGTTCCAACCGGGATATTTATTCATTCATTCAACAAATATTTACTTAGTACCAGATATGTGCCAGGTACTGTTCCAACTGCCTGGGATACATTAGTAAACAAACAAATCAATGTCCCAGTCCCTGTGGAAGGCACATTAAAGCAGAGGAAACAGGCAATAATAATAAATACATAAAATTAAAAGTTACAGTATGTTAAAAGCAGAAAATTTCTATTAAAAAGTAGAGGTAGAATAAAGGGGATCAAATCACTCATGTGGAAAGCAGAGAGGTATGCTGTTTTAAATAGGTGGTCATGATAGGACGGGACTCATGGAGAAGCTAGGACATAAGCAAACACTTCAAGAAAGTGAAAAAATTTGCCATGCCAAAATATGGGTCCTGAGCATTGCAGGCAGAGGAAACAACGAATGTCAAGGCCCTGGGAGGGAATGTGCCTGGTTTGTTTGAGAGACAGTATGGAGATAAGTATGCCTAGAGTGGCAGGAGCATCAGAAAGATAAGTAGGAGGCAAGCTCAGAGAAGAGATCAGGTCAGAGCACGCAAGGCCTTGGAAGCCATTGGAAGTCCTTTGGGTTTTACTTTGAGTAAACAAAATATTTCTCAAGGAGTCTTGTCACCAGATATCAGCTGGGTCCACCTAGCTCAGACACTTCTCTATAACCCAACCTGGAAGACTCTGTCACTCAGAGCTTTATAAAAACAACACATAGTTTAATTTAGAATAACTTAACCTCTGCTATGCAGTGAGCTATAAACTGTTTACTAAACAGTTAATTTAAGCATAGTTATTTATGCAACAAGCTCTAAATATTTTACAGCATGGTTAGGCTATTAACTTCCAAGCCTTCCACACTGAGGCACTGGCAAAGCCTCAACTAAGTGTGACTAATGGACCTGTGGCTACTCTGACTTTGTTCAAATTTTCCAGTGTTTTCAGCGATCTGCTTCTGGTTTGCTTCTGTATCCCATGCTGAGCTACATGTTCACGGGCCTTTCTGTACACCGGGGCTTTTGTGTAAGTGGCAGATAATTCTCCATCTCTCCATTCTTAACCACTCCAAGTTCACATTTTAAGTGCAGGTCCAGCACCAGTGTGTGGTGCTAAGCCTTCTCTCTGATGACTCAGAGCCTCATCTTGTTAACTGTCAGGCTCTGGCATTATAGATGCCCTCTGACAGAGAAAACGTTATTAACACTCCCTGGCCTTTCATTAACTTGTGCCAACTGATTTTTTTAACCTCTAGAAAGGGCAATGTGCATGTGTCTTTATTGTTTCTAACTTGTCTCTGACCCATTAGTACAATACCAGAAACATTTGAGGAGGTTTTCTCTCCTTCAGTGGACTCTGCAAAATGCCCCCTGCAGCCATCCACGCTGGAAATGGCCTCTTTTTCCTTGTGCTTCTCTTTGTTCTCTCCCATCTCCATGCAATGACTCCCCAGCTCCAAGCTGTAGCGGTAGAGAGTTGTCACACTGATGTTGCCCAGAAATCCCTGTTTCACTATTCATCCTGCCCATTTAGCATTTGATATATGTGTTCCATATTACTTTCCGCTAATTTGACTGTTCAGTATAACATGGTAAGACAATGAATTCTACATTTCAGATAACCCCAGGGGTGCTGGAAAGGGGGAAACAGGGAACACCAATCTACCTGGAAGCAAATACTGGGAGTTATTGGTGATGGGGACATGGCTTATGGCATTACTGTCACTTGTCACATCCATTTCTATAGGTTGTGGCCCTCTCTCAATGCATAGGAGGATTTAAGGGTAGAGAAGGGATTTGAATACTCTAGCAAAAATTTTTTTTTCAGTAGGAGTCTCACTCTGCCACCCAGGCTGGAGTGCAGTGGCACGCTCACAGCCACCACAGCCTCGACCTGCTGGGCTCAGGCTATCTTTCTGCCTCAGCCTACCAAGTAGCTGGAAATACAGACGCATGCCACTATGTCTGGCTAATTTTTTGATTTATTGTGGAGACGAGATCTCGCCAAGTTGCCCAGGCTGGTCTCAAACCCTTAGACTCAGGTAATCCTCTCACCTCCACCTCCCAAAGTGCTGGGATTACAGGCATGAGGCACCGTGCCTGGCCACAAATCTTGTTTTTAATGTAGCATAGTTCTAAGCATACTGTAAGAGAAACTGCTGAGTACCTTCTACCTACCAAGCACATGGCAAGTATCTAATTTGTATTCATAGAAATGTTATTTAGTATCCCCATTTTACTGAGCAGGAAAAACTGAGGCTCAGTGAGGTTTCTACAGCTAGTCAATGATAGTACTGAGATTTCGGTCCGGGTCCGTCTGACTCCAAAGCCTGTGCCCTCACCACATCCCCCCTAATAAAACTTGCTGCTGTTTCTGTTTCAGAAAGTCAAGGAATGAATTTGGCTCCAGGTAACTGTTTCCAGTCCAATGAGCCAATGTGTACATTTGACAGCTGCCTTCTCCTGATGACTCAGAGCCCCATCTTGTTTACTGTCAAACTCCGGCATTGTAGATGTTCTCTGATAGAGAGAAGACGTTATTGACACTCCCTGGCCTTTCATTAACTCACAAACAACTTGTTTTTTTAACATCTATTAAGGGTATATGCGTGCATATGTATTGAGTATATGAATGAGAGTGAAAGTCAGTATGATGATCTAAGCAACCAGAACAGCTGATGAGGAGATGCCACCTGTGTCTTCCTCCCACTCCCACCTCTTAAGAGCTGTGTGCCCTCTCTGAGCCTCAGTTTCCCAAACTTCTCATTTCCCCCTCATTTCCAACCATTGTCTCAGCCACACTGAGATTTTTCAGTCCCTCTGCTGTGACTTCCAGTCTCCCAGCCTTCGCACATACTGGTCCCTCTCTCCCCTGTCCTCTTCACCTTGCTAACTCCTATGCATCCTTGATGTCTTGACCTAAACATCTCTTCTAAAGGAACCTTTTCTAACTCCCCATATGCCTTCTATGTCTGTAGCACCCTGTCTTTCCCCTGCCATATTCTGGTCGCAATTGTTTAACCACTATTTGTTAATACTATTGTTTAATGTTTTATCCACTAGACAAGGCACAGGCCTTGGGTCTGTCTTGTCCTCCCTACATGCCAACTCCTAGCACAGGAACTGACACACTGAAGATGCTCAGTGTATCCTTATGAACTGAATTATGTTTAACAATCTATCAGATGGAAATAACAATAACTTATGCTGGTGTACTGTCTGTCTCATTGGGTCATAAGAGTCAAGAAGAGATAAAATTTATAATCATTATAGTAATGTTTATTGAGAATAAACCCTGTGCCAACTACCATGTGAACTGATTCGCAAGTATTATTTCAGCTGGTTCTTAGAACAACCCTGCCAGAAGGATGCTCTTATGATCTTATTTGTACAGATGAGAAAACTGAAGCTCAGTGAGGTTACGTTTTAAACTATTTAAGATCACACAGCTCACACGTGGCAAAGACTGGCTCTGAATGCAGCTTTTCAGATTCTAGACCCTACGTTCTTAAATCCTGTAGTCAACCACTCTATGAAAGGCTGTGTTCTACCAATCGTCCTATATAATTCTGTCGGGTAAAATGATAAGTGCATTCTCACACCCACAATTTTAGCCACTCTTATTGCTTGTCCTGAACCTTCATGGCAGCAACATGGGACATGATGTAGACTAAAAAAGGATTTGTCTTTGTCTTTCCCATTCTGTTCTCCTTCCTACTTTAAGGAGAATATCTTCATTTACCAAAGTGAACCTTCAGGAGAATTCACAGCTGCAATGTATCCATTGCCATCCCGATATCGCTGCATGATTCAGTATAGAAACCACCACTAGAGGGTTTCCAAGAGTCAGTTGTTACACCAACTGCGAGACTCCAGAACTCTCCATCAGCCTCTGGTCCCCACCACTTGGGCCCCTTTCCTCCACCATGCTCTCATTCCACTTCAAGTTTCAGGCTCTGGCTGAGGGTTCTCTATTCCAGGTTGTGGGAAGACTCCAGCGATGAAGGATACCTTCACCTGGGGCCACACTGACAGCTCTAACTTCCAAAAAGGCCCCCAGATGCAGAGACCAAGAGAAGCTGCCTATCCCAAGTCCCAAAGTCGCTGAGACCAGGCCTGGATCTCTGGTCTCCTAATGTTTTCTGCAGGCCTGCTCAGAACCAGGCCAATTCTAGGATGAGGCTACAAACCTGAACAGGAGACAATCCCAGCCAACACAGAGTCCAGCCAAGACCCGAGACAGGCGAGAAATCACCAACAATCCAATCTGGTAATAGTTATAACAGTAGCTAATGTGTTAAGTTCCAGTGAGAAGCCAGGCAATGTCCGCGCTCTCTATAAACATTATCTCCCTTAATCCTGCCCACAGTCCTGTGAGAAAAGTACTATTATTACTCCTATTTATAGATGAGAAAACTTCTGTCTGGAAAGGTCACATGGTAAGTGAGTGGGACAGCCATTACTCAAACCCAGGTCTTTAGAGTTCAGAGTTTCAGCTTTTATCAACTAAACACCAGGCTGCCATCAAAAAGCCATAAGAATAGCTTAGGATCACAGAAGACAGAAAGCCCAACTTCGCCTGGGAATATTTACACAAAGGAAGTGACATTTGCCTGGTTCTTAGAGGCCAGGAGCTGGCCACTATGACAAGGGCAAAAGGACTTTCTTCCACCTAGAGGGGACACTATGTACAAAGGTCCACAGGCACAAAAATAATAATATGACAAGAAGTTTCATTGAACTAAAGCATCAGAGACCTCTGAGAAAGTGGCCAGGAAGGGGTCTGAAGAGAAAGAAAGGCAGGAACCAGTTGATCAAAGATCTTAAATGCCATGATTAGGGATTTGAATTTATTCCTGAAGAAAACCTGGAGCCACTGAAAGCATTTTAGAGCAGGAAAGAGGCAATAATTGTGCAGAGAGTCAACAGAAAGTGGGCCAAAGGAGGGTTCGATACTGGACAGGAGGGCGGCTAGTTTAGAGATGATGGTTATAAAACAGAGAAGACAGAAGCCTGAACTAAAGCAACAGCCTGGGAAAGAAATAAGCAGGTGATTGGGGAGGGAGAGGAGAGGACATGAGGGTGGAGGAATGGAAAGGCTCAAAGTTGGCTTCTGGGCTTCTCCTGAGGCCGCCCTTGCTGAGATAGAAAGCACATCCAAGGAGGAGCGGGTTTTCATTTGGTCTGGTTCAGGGTGAGATACCATGACAAGTGGGGAATACAGGAGACCACGCCAGAATTGGGGGCCAGGCCCTGCAGAGGGGCCCATCAAAGGGGGCCCAAGCTTTCCCAAGGAGGAGATCAGGCCTGGTGACCCCCACATGGCCCCGCCATGAGCCCCATCTCCTCCCAGCCCTGGCCACAGTGCCGCCACATAATGATCTCCTCTTCTCGATGTTGGAGTCTAGCGACTGCGACTCATTAAGTTTTGGACTGTGTCAGCGCCGAACATCCCATAATTGCATAGCTCGCCTAACTCTCTGTCATTAACTCTCTGGCTCTCCGGGCTCCACCTCTCCTATTGAATTTTCAGCCTAACTCTAACCTGAAAAGTCTGGTTCAACAGGGCAGCTCTGGCTGCCTGCTGCCTCTGCCTTCCCAACTCCCAGTGGCTCGACTGTCCTAAGCCATGAGCTTCCAGCTTCCAACTCACTCTGCATGAGATCTTTCCTCTACAGTACAGACAACTGATCCTATTACTCACACAGAGAAAGGGAACTGAAAATTGAGGTCAAAGCAGATGGACTGGCAATGAGTCACATTCCCTTCATGGTGGAAAGCCACCACAGTCAGGGGCCTGTAGGGCCTTTGGCCAAGGAGCTGAGGGGCCAGGGACCAGGCCCAGGATTTGATTCCCTCGGTCTCCATGGTGAACTGGAATCTGTATCTCATGCCATATAGATTGTCCTCTTGCCTGAGGAGCAGAGAGGGCATCCCGGACAGTGAACATGGCTCCCAGAAGTCCTGCCCAGATTCCAGAAAGCAACTACTCTCCAAGTAGCCCTGTTCATTGCCCTCTGATGGAAGTTTTCCTGGACATCTGGAATGAGGTGACCAAGTCCTAAAATGTGAGCTTTCTGGAGTCTGGCAGACTCAAAACACAAAGCCAGATGCAACCACAATCATCTCCACATACCAGGTTACTGGCCGGATGACTTTTTTTTTAAGCTGGAATTATCCAGGGTGGAGTTGGGGTGAGAAAAGAGAGTAGCAATGTCTCATACCAAGAAATTGCAGTATGAAACTGTGTGCTCCCTAAATATTTCCCAGGGCTTTTCAAAAATCAGAGTTAACTACCTACACAACAATAAAGGAAGGTGACCAATTATCATGCACGTTCTGTATTGTATATCAAGCACCCTCTGCTTCCAGCCTCACAGTGGTTTGATGGTTGGAGATTACCACCCCCATTTTGCAGATGTAGAAACAGAGGCTTAGAGGCATTACATAACTTGTCCAAGACCTCATTGCTAAGAGTGATAATGAAGCTAAAATGGACTGAATGCTTGTGACAATCTGGGTAGTATGCTAAGTGTGTGATTCTGTCTTAATTGCTCACTTAACCCTCAAAGCAATCCTATGAGATTCCCATAATAGATTTGGTAGGTTAAGTGACTTGGCCAACATCACATAGTAAATACGTGGCAACGAAAATCCAGGCATGTGAGACCAGAACCTTGTCCTTAAGTATGCTATGCTCTTTGATGGTCTTTAGCAATTTGGTTGATATTCAAACCCTGAAATACAAAGCTGGAGCAAGACTCCTTATGCAACATATTGCTGCCTTGCTAAAGCCTGTGATCATATAAAGACTATGGTGTGTCTAGTCATTTTTCAAACCCTTGTCTCATTGCTTTCTGTGAGAGAAGGAGATGCTTGTTTCTGACATTCCAGAGGAACTTCTGGCCAAGCCTCACCATCACAGATCTCTGATGAATTTGTAGCAGAAGTGCCGCCATGGCAGTGAAGCCCAGGAGATCATGTAAATAATGACACAGTGAAGAGTGACCCTCCTGGGACTCTGACCGCCTAGGGGTCTCCCTACCACTTCACTAGGCTCACCCTACCTCTGCCCTTTCCTCTTGTACAGCCCCTTTCATTCTCCAAAGTCCATCACTGCTGAGAGGTCTCTGTGCCTCACCCTTTGAATGCCAAAGGGAACAATTTTTTCAGCTCAGCAGACCTATGCCCTGGCCTCTAACTACTGGTACCAGTTTCTTATCCCCAGATGATGCTTCTGACTTGGTATCCAGTGTCCCCCAAAACGCTAGAGTCAATTGTCTGCAAATCTATGTCTGCTTTCTTCTTGAATTGTTTTAATTTCTTTTTACTTAGAAAGGAATTTTAACTTAAGTCTTCAAAGTGTGGAATTTGGGTTTCTCTGCCTTACTCTACTCTACCTGCTATGTGAAGTAGGGAATTCTCTGAAAATGGCCTCCAAAATTTACCAAGCACTCCAATAAGCAAGGCACTGGGTGTGGTTCTGGTATTACAGACAGGGGATGTGAGAATATGATCTCCATGTGGAGAGTTCTTTTCTGCACAATGACATGTTTCCTCCTCCTAGAACAGCACTTGGCACTTCATGGGCACTTGATAAATACTTACCGAATGACTGACTGTAAACAGATAATGCAGACCAATCAAGCTCACCAGGAAAAATAGAAGAATTGGAAGAGGAAAGAGTTTCAGATAGAAAAAAATACCATGGCCAAAGGAAGGTAGGTAGGGGCTAATGTTCTGGGCAAATGGCAAGTTGCTAAGTGTAGCCCAAAGGTGGAGGTAAAGTTGAAAATGGTCAAATCCTGAAGCATGTTAGAGTGCTAGGATCCATAGATTTATATGTATTATATTCCATCAAGGCAGGGCACCCTAAACCCCCTCAGAATACTTCTCCTGGCGTCCATAAAACCTGAAGAGGGCACTGCCTCAGATGCTAGGAGGGTTCCCAAACTACTCTGCCCTGCAATTTCAATCCCAGTCACAAGGCAAACACTAGACCTCTTTGTGTATTTCACAGGAAGGAATGAGAAGACCTTGCTTTAGTCAATGGGATTGCTTTCCCTGCCCTGTGGCACTGGAGTTGGATATTTTTGCCCAGAAAAGATGCTAGACCATTCAAAACTCACTCATAGACTTCTCAAATGTTATAGCTGGAAGGGTCCCTGGGGATACTTTTGTCCACCTCTTCATTCTCAGATGAAGAAACTAAAGCTCACAGGGGGAGAAGAATTGTTCAAGGACCCACAGTAGGTTAGTGGAAGACTGGCCTCTGGCTCCTAATCCTAGCCCCTTACTGCACTGCGCTCTCCTGTTAAGAGATTTGATGATGAAATTTCAGACTTTTTTCCCAGTGAACTTAAGAGCAAAGATTTAAAATACTTCTAAATTACTCTTCTTTAGAAGGTAAAAAAATGTCTCTCCAACTCTCTGACTCCTTCAAGCCAATTAAAATTTTGGCTATCACTCAAAAAAGAGTGTTTAAATTAATCAATATAAATCTCTAACTCACCCTTTTTCTCCAAACAGTAGTTTTCTATAAAAAAGAATGAGAATAGCTTGCTAGAGACAGAAGAGTATCTTGGAGAAAGGAACAAAATCTAAGTTATTTAATTTAATTTTTCCCTGTCACCTGAGACTCCTCAGCCATTCATCAAAGAGTTAGTAAACATTTATTCTTTCAACAGCCATTCATTAAGCTCATACTATGTGTGTTCTAATCACAGCGAGAAGCACAAATATGAATCAAATATGAATTTGGCCTACAGGGCATTTATCCTTGAGTAGAGAAGACAACATATATATAAACCACTATTGGCCTATCCAGGTCCTGGCTCAAAGTAAGTTCTCAGTCCAAAGTAAATCTCATTCAGATGAACGAATAAATTAAATTGATTTCTCTAGTACAGATCATTACTATAATACATGAGAACTCCACTGAGGCAAAGACACAAAATTTATTGAATTTACTGGAGACCGGGTGAGAGAATGATCCTAAGAAACACAGCCCAAGGAAGGCAGGACTCTAGTATGGGGGGAAGGTTCCTGAAGAGTGTTATGACAGCTTCATTCCCTTCTCTGAGCCTCATTTTCCCCATCTTATAATAAAAAGATGGCATACATAAGCTCAGAAAAATCTTCCAGCAACAATATCCAATGCCTCTATGATCTCAGCTTCCAGTACTAAATGGAAATTTAAATCCAACCTCTCTTCTTAAAATTGTCTACTGAATCACTGTTCCTCTACCTTCTCAAGTCACACCCTGTGTTTTTGTGGATTTCTCTTGGGAAATGGGAGAAGAAAGAGAATTTAATTCTAGCTTTGACTGGCCTTCCTTTCTGTTTAACAACAGAAAAATGTCCAGTTATCCCACTGACGATTATTGTCCACACATTTCACCACAGGCATAGAAAATGACCCAGCAGCAGAAAACCAGCCACAGACCAAGGGTGCACATATGCAAGCCATTATCTACATGGAGACAGGCTGGCCTGGGACAGCCCCCACTGACTCAGGGAAGCTGGACATCTCCCCAAAAAGCCAGGGGCAACCAGAAGGCTGCCTGCCATAAGCTGCAGTTGCATCCAGCCCTGACTCGTCTTAGACTCCAAGCTGAACAGAAACCATGTGAGAAAGTGATTCATTCACAGTGATAGATTGCAGATGAAAGCTCCAAGGTGTATGCTTGCTACAAATCCAGGGTTGATCAGGCCAAGAGAGAAGCTACTGAATAAAGCACAAGTTCCATGAGGGCAGGGACCATGTCGTACTAGGCCACCAACACATCCTCAAGCACACAGCACCATGCATGGTACATGATCCACACTCCATAAATATTTATAGAATAATTCTGTTGAAGGCTAATGAATAAACAACTACCTGAATAAATGAGTAAGTAATTGGGTTGTGTAATTCCCCCAAAAACATTGTGTAGAAGACAGAGACTGAATAGAGTATTGACCAGCACTCAGGTTTAAGCACAATTTGGAAACATGTATCCTACCTTTGCTAACTACCAGCTCATTCTTAAGCAAGCAACTTTACCTCCCTAAGCCTCAGTTTCCTCGTGAGATGAACACTGTGGTGTGCCGCCAAGATTCCCACTTACAGAAGGATATGTTTCCCTAGCTTCTGGGAGTATCATTAGCCAACAGCCTTCAGCTGTCAGATCCTTCAGATATTCTCAGGGCCACCACACCTAAGATCATGCCCTTCCTAGAGCTGCCCACTTGGTAAAAGAAAGGGTTTAGACAAAACTAATTGAACAGAGTTTATTTGAGCAACTAATTCATAAATTGGGTGGCACTCTGAGCCTAAAGAAGCAGCAAGCTTCTACAGGCTAAGCATGGAAGGAAAACAAAGAAAATATATGTATGATTAGAGGAGAAAGACCCTAGTTAGAGGTTCGTTGGTGCCTTCTGACCAAAGAATCTCCTTTCACTTTGTTTCAGTTTATGTGGGCTTCAGTTTGCTTATATAGAAACAAAGTGGAAGAACTGCCCCAGCCTAAAGGCCTCCCAATTAATACATTTTTAAACACACCCCAACTAAAGATCAAGGAGGCACACAAAGGCCCTGGACATTTTGGCCAATGAACAGCGACTCTGATTCCAAAGTTCCCTGTGGAGTCAGCCAAGGTCATCAAGCCAGCATTGTCATTTAACTTACCCTCTGCCCAGTCCTGCTTCCTTTCTGTCCCTTCCATAAGCATTGATTCCAAAAGTGCTTCCTAATAACCATTCAGAACTCTAAACCCCATTTCAAAGGCTGCTTCCCATGGAATCCAACCTGGACCTTTCATTTGCAAAACATAAATAGTAAGAATGACAAATTTGGGCCCCCGTGAAGACTAAATGAGTAGCTATGTGTAGAAATATTCAGCCATACAATTTCTAAAAGAACTAGAAATTGAGCTTCCATATGATCCAGCAATTCCCCTACCGGGAATATACCCAGAGGAACTCAAATCATTCTTCAAAAAAGATACCTGCACATGCATGTTTATTGCAGCACTATTCACAATAGCAAAAACAAGAAACCAACCATGCTGCCCATCAAAACTGGGCTGAATTAAAAAAATGTGGTACATATACATGATGGAATATTACACAGCCATAAAGAAGGATAAATATATGAACTTCACAGCAACTTGGATAGATTTAGAGTCTATAATACTCAGCAATCTATCATAAAAACAAAGAACAGAGTACTATATGTTCTCACTCATAAGCGGACCCTGAGCATTTACCATAATACTATAAGAAAGGGATTGGCAGTGGCGGGATACTACTGGCATGGGGAGAGGGAACACAACATTAATAAGGGTACCTGATCTCAAACCAGGCAAAGTGGGGACCAAAGGGAGGCCCACACTTTACCTGTGTGGTGTCCACTTATATACCTAATACTGAATTGTACCACACATCTGTAAAATAAAATATATATAAAAAAAAAAAAAAAAATAACCAGTCATAGCAAGTGCTCAAAACTGTGAGCCAACTTTACTTTGGGGGGTTGGTAAAAACCGAGCCATCAATCAATAGCCCCACTCTGATCCCTCACTGGCAGGAACCCAGAAAGAACATGTTGAGATGCCCTGGCATGTTCTGTAGTCCAGAGAATGGAAGAAAGTGGGAAAAAGAAGGGGACATCTAGACATGGCTCTGTGTTGTCCCTGGCCTCCAACTTACCTCCCAGGAACCTTCCCACAAAGATACTTAAATCAAAGAATGGGGCCATCTGGATCTCTTCAGAAAATGAGGGCCATGCTTGATGTGGTGGTGGGGGGTTGGTGGGGGACTTGTGCAAACCGGTGCCAACATGTTGACTACCTTGGCTAGGTTCTAGCAGCAGCACCACCATGCCTAGAGCCAACAGGAAGATCAGCATCCCAGATAGAAAGATGAAAGCACAGAGACTAAGAAGCAAATTAACCAGCTAGGGGCATAGCAGCCACAGTCTCCTGCTGTCCAGGCAGCTCTTCTCTGGCTCCCTTCACTCTCAACAATAAATCCTTGACTCTTCAGGGCTCAATGTTTTCCCTACTTAGAATGAGGGGCTTGTTGCTATTGCTGGAGAAGCAAGGGTTGCTTGTTGCTATTGCTGGAGAAGCAAGGGTTGCTCGTGGCAAAGCACCCTGAGGCCCTACAGAGACCTTCCTTCCTAGATACCAACACTTACACTACCTTTTAAAGCTGCCATCATGTTATAGAAGATAAAACTGGTGCTCAGACAGGTTAAGCAGCTACCCGAGGTCACAAAGCTGGCAAGAAATGAACTGGGATTTGATCCCAAGTCTGATTCTAAGGATTATATGCTTTCAACCACTTAGGCCCAGTTAAAGATTCCAGGAGTAAAGTTGTGTTCTTTTGCTTGGTTGTGCTATTGTTTTTAAATATGAAAGCATCCTAGGAGATTCAGATGCAGAGTTGAGAACACGGCACCCTGTCAGACCACCTGCCATCACCCATGCCAATGGAGCACGGGATCCCAACCCTTGGCCTAGGGAGCTATTACTCCCTGTTCTCCACTCTCTCCCAGGAGACTGCACTGAGAACAGAACTTTTTGCCACTATTTATTCATAAGGGTCTTAAATACCAATGGCCTAATCCATATAATTCACCCAGGCTGCTAGATGATTCCATGCAACATGACAATATTTGTTTATTTGTATACATTGAGGTGAAAAATGGTACTGCAAGTGAAATTCAGTTTCAGTGGAGCACAACAGAAATAAGTCAATTATCCAGCATTAATTATTTATCTGGAGACAATAACCTTGGTGTTATTCCCAACAAGAGAGGCCTCTGCAACTTGGAACAAGAGAAAGAAGAGGTGGCTGCTATTCTCTGTCTATTGTGCTGCCATAGATTGGAAAAACTAACCCTCTGACATCCTGTAAGTACACACAAGCCTTTTCTGTGAATGTGGCCCACGTGCATACCCCAGAACATATGCAGTCAACAGGCTGATAGGCCCCAGAATTCTACTGCCCCAATATTCTGTCCAGGCCTGGCAATACTAGGTCATGAACATATTAAAGGAAATACCACTCACTCTCTCTCTCTGTTGCTCATCTTGCCCTATCAGACCTGTAAGGATTAAGATCATATGAAAAAAAATCACACGTTGCAACTTTTCTTTATGACTAGTCATAACTCTTGACATTATGTTAGTCTGGGATTTTCCTCCCAAATACTTACTGTGCAAGATCAGTTAGAAATTATACCTTGCTTCCAAATAACAATTTGATTCCTAAATCATTTTAATGTAGTTAATTTCCTGTCACTCTTAAATTTTGAAAAGAATCAAATTCTGAGGAAGTTGGAAGTAGGGAAAAGAGAGTGAGAGAGAGAGAGAGAGAGACATCAGTGGTTCCCACTGAACTACAGAGCAACTAGATCTGATCTTTGCTCCTTATTCTATACACATGGGATCGATTCCTCCTCTAAAGGAGAAGTTAGCATTGATTAAGCAGGTTCTATGTATACATATTATTTAAATTATCAGCCAGGACCAGTGGCTCATACCTGTAATCCCAGCACTTTGAGAGGCCAAGGCAAAAAGACTATTTGAGTCCAGGAGTTCGAGCCCAGCCTGGGCAATATACCAAGACCTCGTCTCTACATACATGCATACATACATACATACATGCACACATACATACATAAATGTAAAATGAGCCAGATGTGGTGGTGCATGCCTATAGTCCCAACTACTCAAAGAGGCTGAGACAGAGGGATCACCTGAGCCCAGGCAGTTGAGGCTATGGTGAGCCATGACGGTGCAACTGCACTCCAGTCTGGCAACAGAGTGAGGCCCTGACTCAAAAAATAAAAATAAATGAACTATCCTAACAACCCAATGATCTAAGCATACATTATCCCTATTTTATAGATGAAGAAACTGAAGTCCAAAGTTACAACTAGTAAGCAGCAGAACCAAGAATCAAGTTTAGGCAGTGTCCTAAACTGCCCTGTGAAGGTAGCATCCTTATCTGTGATTTCTTATTTTTTCAGTCAGGTCAACTACTGAGGGTGAGGGGTCAGGAAAGGAGTTTTGAAAAGAATTCCCTCAGATCACCTACATAAAGAGTCCCCAAACACACAGCAGGCACTCAATAAACAATGACTCACCTCATGTAGCTCCCATTGTGTGAAAGATACTTTGCACACATAAATTTATTTAATCCTCACATTAACCCAATGAAATAGGTACTATTATTACTGTGAGAGGACCGAGGAGCAGATGTGGGCAAGAGCTTGTACTGTAAGAAGTAGAGCTCAGTTTTGAAGCCAGGCAGTCATGTGTCCAAAACTGACCCCTCTCATTCATCTCATGAAAGGCCACTGGCCTTTCCAACCTGAGGTGGGACGCATCTCTAAGAACCCACACATATCCTGACAAGTCTGCATCTCACCATCTCTGAGTTCTACCTTATAGACACTACATGCAAAGATAATTGGATCCCCATAGGATCCCTTATTCTTAACTTCCAGCTGCACAGGAAACTCTTAATTACATCTGCAACAGTGTTCTGAGTCCTCAGGAACATGCATGAACTGTGCATCACATCCTAAAACCTCTTTATAATAATGGCTTTGGTAGAACAGATTCGTGACTTCATAGTGATTAACCCAGTTCCAGTAGACTTTTAGTAAGTAATTAATATTTTTCTAATGTTAAAAGCAACACACACTCAAAAACAAATACTTAATAACCAGAAATACAATATAGAAATGAATGATATAATAAGTTGAAATTTCCAGTAACTTAGGTGGTAGTGGAGTTAAGGATAAAGGAAAGATGTCAATAACACATGTAATATGTAGAACAAAACATTAAAAAATAAAGCAAAACAATGATTTAACAGTCCTACAAAGGTTAGTTGGATTCTGTTGTCTCAAACAGCCCCATCAAAACAGGTCATGAAAAAAACGGCTAAGTAGAAGCCCTGGGCACTCTGAGGTGGCCAAGTTCCTTCATAGATCAAAGCTACATTAGAGTGATCAGCTATCAGGGTTTGCCCAGGCAAACCAGGACAGTTGCTCAGATTAGATCTGGCAACCAGGAGCATCCACCACTCATTCTGGTTCAGGCTCCAGGGCCAGTCAGTTCAAAGCTACACTGCCCTTGCCATATCTTTCAGCTGTGTGCAAGGACGTCTGGTGGCCTCAATGTTCCCAAGTTCTTCTTACCTCCTCATCTGGATTTCACCTTCTGTTTGATGTTCACCCCACTCCCCTCCCACACTGCCTGACTCAGAGCAATGAGAACTTTCTAAGGACAAGCTCTATGCTCAATTCTCTCCTTGATGCTCAGGGGGAAAGAGAAGACATCCAAAGGCAGACACCTTCCAAGAAGCTCAGAGAGACCATGCACTAATCCCCAAACCACCAGTAGCTCTGGACTACCGGCCCACGTGGGATCAGGAGCCTCCCCTGGGGCCCTCTATTTTCGAAGCACACCCCACACCTGCTTCCTTCATGTCCCATGGCTCAGTTCCATTCATATTTGCTGAATGAACGTGGTACCCCCAACACCCTGTCCTACGCTTTCTCCCCAGGACAAAACATGGAGAGATGGGGCTACCTGCAGCTTCAGCATATGGGGGGCTGGGCCTCAGGGTTCAGATGGGGCAGCCCCAGCCCTGAGAGACACCCATAGGACTTACCGCTGACCCGGTAAGGGGAGGGAGTCCAGGTGGCGTCCTCCAGGCAATGCCATCATGTTGATCCCAATCTGCAGCAAGGCCTGCTCGCAGTTGTCGGGACCCTGAAAAGAGAGGGCAGGAGGGCTCAGTGAGGTCCTAAGAGAGGAGGTAGGCACAGTCACTTTCTCTCCCAGATTCAGGCCACAAGGAACCAAGGTAGGCTTAGAGGTAAGGTCTCCCAGCTCTCCTCTCCTATCAAACCAGTTTATATTTCACGGACTTCACACAAGTAAGGAAAAGCTCATATTTGATCTTGTTTCTAAGTCCCTAGCCCACTATAAACCCCTACAATCCTTTTTTATGTCCTGTTGCCAAACATGTACCTGACTCATTTTGGTATGTACCAAATATTGAGGTACACAAGCCAGCAAGTATTGCACAGGGCATACTTTTCCCCAGAAAGTATCCATGGTTTATCAAAGATTTATATTTAACTGGACATCCTATATTATTATTTGCTAAATCCGGCAACTCTACGTTCTAAGTCCCTGGCTATACACTACCATAGCACTAGGTTATTCACCCTGATTATGCTTAAATCTGTCTTGGAAAATGTGACCCTACAACGGCCATAGTGGTTGTTTTCCCAAATCTATTCCACTTCAGATCATGCAATTTCACCCAAACTGCCAGTGACTGGTTCATAAACAGGCATGTGACTCAATTCAGACCAACGAGCCATGACAGAACTGCTCCTAGGAAGTTTTCTTTCTCCTAACAGACAGTCACAATGTGAGACAGTATCTCTCTGACTGGACTTGAAAAGGAAGCATATCTGTATCATTGCTGCAAAGACCATCTTGCAATCATAAGAGGAACTAGGTGGAGAACAAAGTTAGTACACTGAAAAAAATAGCTGGGTCTTTGGATTGTGAATTCGTGTGGATTGTGACCCAGATTAGCTCTCAGGAGAATCACAGCTCATATTTATTGAGGAAAAGAAAGAATATCTGCAAGGTCAGGTAGGGAATACCAAGAGTTTGACCCAGCTTATGTTTAAAAAAAAGTCCTATAACAATAAAAATAATAGCTAGTATTTATTGAGCATGTACTCTGTGCCAGGTACTGTTCTAAATGCTTCATATAGTATTAGCCCACCTAATACTACATCATTCCCTTGTTATAGTTGAGACCTTTGAAATTCAGTAAGAAGTGTAGGCTAGTAGGTAACAGATTAGAGCCCAGGTTTTATGATTGGAGGGGAAGTGCTAGAGCAGGTAAAGATGAGACCAATGAACAACTGACATGTGTCCAGTCTTTGTTGAACAGACAGCCTTTGCTGAATAGGATTTGAATTTGGAGATGATCATACTCAGTGATCTATCACAGAAACAAAGAACAGAGTATCATATGTTCTCACGCATAAGCAGACCTTGAACAATTATAATACTATTAGAAAGGAATTGGCAGTAGTGGGAGGGGGGTGGGATTGGCAGTTGAGGGAAACTGCTAGGGGAGGGAGGAGCATACCTCATCAGCAAGGGCACCTGCATAATCAACATTTGTATACCTAACCCTGAATTGTAACCCACATCTTCATAATAAAAAAATAAACAGGCAGCCTGACTCCATTCGCTAATGACAACATCCAGCTCCAGACGGCCCTTCGCAGACAGCCTAGCACTTTTCCTTCTAACTAGAGCCTCCCATTGCTCTCACCTCCCAGACTGCGGGACATCCAGCTTTACCTCGTGTCGGCTGTCAGTGACATAGTCAGAGGATGGAAGAACAGCTCTGGAGGTAAAAGAAGCAGGATAAACACTGTAATCAAAAAATGGAGGGAGGAAGAGGGACACAGAGAGTGGGGACATTTCTCTTTTGTTCCTCATTTAGAGGTTCCTTTTGTGAAAGTCCTATGGCCAGAGATGGATCCTAAAGGATTCTGAGGAGGGAAGATCACAGTCTGAGCTGAAGCTGCCAAGTGGCTAACTTTATAGAGAGACCTGTTTTAAGTGTGCAGTCCTCTGGAAAGCTCCTCGGTCTGATGCCTTGCAGCCGCCTCTCTCCCACTGCCCTAAGTCTGATTCATGCTATTGAGCAGAGACTCAGAATGAAACCCCTCCAAAGTTACACAGAATGTCAGGAGACCGGGGCTGGATTCAAAATAAGCCCTTGGCCCTATCTATGTGTCCTCACTACTGTGGCAAAAAGAACATGAACTTTGGAGTCTGATAGACTTAAATCCTGACTCCACATCTGTTAAGTACATGACCTGGAGATAATTACCAATCTACCAAAAATGTGGTCTCCTTAATTATGCCTAAATCTGCCAGGAGCTTCATGAGGATTAAATAAGATGACCTGCAAAAGTTCCTGATATCATGCTTGGCACATGGTAACCTCGAAGAGGGAGTGTCCCTCCTCTTGGAAGGAGAAGTTGAGAAATATATCTCAGAGCAAAAATGCTGCCCCACCCAGTAAGAAAGGTGAAAAGGATGCATGTAGGAGTGAGTAGGGAAGAGGAAACCCCACCATCACTTCCTCCAGGACCCTTTCTAATTCCCTGAAAATCCCGCCATGGATCCTATAGCCTTGTTTCTTCAGGGCTCTGGGCTGTATCCATCCCCTAACTCCACCCCCCAGAAGTGGCTAGTTTACAAAAAGGTCTTGAAACCTTAAGTGTCTCTGATTAAATTCAATGCCTGCTGTGACAAGAGCTCCATTTGGATAGCTCATTTCTGCTCCCATATCCCATTAGAAGCAGCCCTTGCTCACCTCCATTTGGCTCAAAGACCAAGATCTCAGAGGAAATGGAGGCTATTTACAGTAAATTATTCAATTAGATCTAGGAGCGAGTGTGGTTTCTGCCATTGTCTAATGGGCCGATCCAGGTACAACTTAAGGTGTGGCTGGGATTGCTTAATCTGCAGTCCATTAGGGCTGTCAACACAGGAGGGACAGTAAATATTGTGAAAAGTAGTTAAGCTTTAGCAGCAGAGAGGAAGGCAGCTGGGGAGTCAAAGAAGAGTGAGACAGGACCAGGCAGATCTGTTTGAATTCCTCTTTCTAGAAGATTTCAGAGAGTGCAAACGCTGGAAGTAACAGAGATGTCTTGGTATCTTGTCATTGTAAATCACTCTACATTTGGACCTGAAAGGGCTCTTGGAGAAAGCTGCTTCACTGGGGAAGATATAGGGGCTTTTTCAATGTTTCCATCTCTATTTCCTCATCTGTAAAATCAGTAGAAAACAGACTCAAACTCACAAAATTGTTATGGGCATTAAAATAATCCTTGTGTAAACATTTATCTTTCTTTCTGGTCCCCTAATATATGCTCCCAATTCCTACTTTTGAGAAATATCCCTGCCCTTAGGAATCTTGGTAAAAGGAAAACAGACTTCCCAATATGGAAACTAACAAAGTCAGGCACTTGTTTCCCAGCATCCTTTGCAGCAAGAGTAAAACACATGACTTAGGTATCACCAATCAGGCATATGACAGAAATACATAACCTAGAATCCACCAATCAGGCACACAGAGCAGAAGCACCTGACCTAGGATTCACCAATCAGGTCCATGGGGCTGGGAGCTTGAGACTGAGGAGATTCTTTCTGGGACCTTCAGTGACTTCAGAAGAACCAAGTTCCCCTGTACCTGGCAGGCAGACTACACCTTAAAATGTCCCTGCAATTTATGTGCTTTTTTTCCCAATCTGCCTTCTCCAGTTTGTGCAAAATGCACAGTATTTAGAGGCCAGAAGGCTAGATTCTGGATGTCTAAGCTGAGAATTATCCTGGACACATCTCTTTCCCTCAATCTCCATATTTTTCCATCTTCCTTTCCACCTCTCTGGTCAAAGGCATTGTCATCTCTCACTTAGACCTCTGTAAGAGGCTCCTAATGGTCTCCTTCCTACACCACTTGATCCTCTCCAGTCTTGACCCTCTCCAGTCTTGACCCTCTCCAAACCACTCTCCACACAACAACCAGTATGATCTTAAGCACAAATCTAATCACATCAGCCCACTGTGTAGAATCCCTGTTGCTACCAAGACAAAGACCAAACCTTCTTGAGGCCTACCTGGCATGCATTGATGTGGCCCCTGCCTATCTCACTAGCCTTCCTTCTTGTCACTCAGCTCTATAGTGTCTCTGGGTGCTGTTCATCCTTGTAGCAAGTCATGCATCCTCCTGCCAAGCACCTTCAGGGTACTCCTTCCTCTGACCCTAACAGCCTCGCCTTTGTCTCCCCTCACCAAGTTATTCCTGTGATCCTTCGGAACTCAGAACACTTTCTCAGGGGCATCCCTTACCCTTGGGTTTAGTCTAGTCTTTCATTATAAGATTCTCCAGCTTCCTCTGTATTTCTCCTCCACAGGTTGTGTCACGATTGTAATTAAATAATTAACTTTGACATTAGGAGCTGAATGTCTTTCTCCCCTGAGTGTCCTTGGACAAGGACTCAAAGTCTGTCCTGCTCACCTCAGTATACTCCATGCCTGACTTAGTGTGTGGTGCATAAACATCAATAGGCGCTTGTTGACTAAGTGAGTTCTTATTGAAAGAGCCTCAGTTTCCTCCCTGATAAACTGGAGTTAAAGGTCATGATTTCACCAGATTAAGCGTATTCAGTGAGACGACCGTGGGAGAGTCTTTGCATACCATATGCACACTGTGTATTGAAAGAGCTGCACATTCTAACATCCATTGAGACAAAGCCACCTGTCCCTCTCAAGTTCTTGTAGTCCTCACTGTTTGGTCATACCCAGATGGGCAGCCTCTGTCCCCACTCCTAGCTCTGTGCTCATCAAGTTCCCCCAGATGGACAGACAGATGAAGCAATGGACAGTCACAATGCTGTTTGAAAACTACAGCAACAGGTAACCAAGGGAATGTTATCTTCTAAGGGGGCTCCAGAGGGCTTCTAAGCAGTACTAGGTGAGAATGGATGGTGAAGAGAAGGGGTCGTGAGCAGTTTCTTGGGGCATCACCCCAACACTGAACCTTGAGAATGTGGAAATAACAGAAGAAAAAGAAGGGACCAGAAGGAAGGGTGTGAAGGACAGAAGGAAGAGCATGTGAAAGGCATAAGCATGAGATTAGGGAACAGCAAGCATTTCAAGAAGGGCTGCAGGTGGAGTTTACAGAAAACTATCCTAGTAGCGTGGGAAAGCAGAAAAAGGAGTGGTCACGTTCAACTGGGGGAGTAGAGCTGACTTAGAGAAGGTGACATCTGAACTGGGCCTCAAATGTGGAATAGGACAAGGACATTCAGGCCCAAGAGAGCAGTGTGAGCAATGGAGAGGAGACCAGAAAATGCAGCAAGTATTCAGATCTGTCTCAGGAGGCTGTAGGGAAGATGTTTCTACGGTCCTGACTGTGCAGAGGACTGATTCTTTAGACGCTGTCCTGTGGGTGATAAGATGCCGTTGAAAGTGTTTTGGGGCAGAGGAATGAAATGATTAGAATGGAACTGCAGTTTACATGGTGACCTCCCTGGTCAAAGACATTGTCATTTCTCACTTAGTGGGAGTGGATGGACTCCGGAGAGTGAAAACAGCAGCAAGAGTTCATTTAAGAGGTAGGTACAAGCTTCCAGGGGAAGAACTAAAGCCCTGGGGATGGAGAGGTAGGAACCTGGGGATGGAAAGGAGGGCTGCAAAGAGTTTTGAGAGGTACCCACAATGCATCTCTCTCCCCGCCCCCACTCTGGGCCTCTATGAGACCTGTGCAAAGGTATCTGTAGTCATCGAAGGTATCTCAGTATTACTAGCTAGGGTGGCCGGCATCCTGCAGCAATCAGATACTTTAAGAACTTTCATTCCCAGGGGAGGTACAAGAAACCAAGCAAGTTGCCACCCAGCCCTGCGGAGTGGACTGAGCCTCATAAAATATAGAGTTCTGGCTCCTTGGAGGAAGCCCCAATGGCCTCTTATAGCTGTGAGAGGCCAGAGAGAGTCCAGAAAGTAGGCAGACCAGACTCAGGGCTCACAGAGCTGGGTCCTGCCCCCTTCAGTCCCTGAAAACCCTGGATGGACAGTCCAGAAGGACTTGAATCAGGTAGAGGGGGCCTCCTCTCAAACTGAGCTCTACCCCTTAATTCTGGAGCCAGAACAATTTAGGCAAAGCAGAGGTCTCAAGCCTCCACCTAATTAATTGAATACATCTACTATCTAGGCCTTACTTAGAAGGCAAAAGGAATCTCACCTACACAAATACGTCTATGACCTTGACAGGGCTAAGACTACAGCTCTCAGGCAAAATCCAGGTAGTCTTCTTGGAGGAGCTCACTTCATACTCTTGAAGTATTGGAACTAGTTGGCAACCTTATTGTAACAACAATAACCAGAATAATAATAATAACAATCATAAAAGTGATGGGGAGGAGGAAGAGGGAGAAACATACATATGTATAAGGCACTGTTCTAAATGCTTTGCATTTAGTCCTCAAAATAACCCCATGAGGTAGGTTACTATTGTTATCCCCATTTTTCAGATGAAAACACTGAAGCACTGAGAGATTAACTTGTACAGATATAGAGCCAAGTTCAGAAGAGGAAGAGACTTCCCTCAGTCATACAGCAAACCAAGCCACACCTGGGATGGGCTCACAGGTTTACTCACTCCCATGGGAAATCCCCAAAATTTTGCCTGGTAGGAGCCTTGACAGACTGACTAGGGCCTCAGTGGCTTAACAAGGAGGCCAGAGGTCGATGGAGCCTCAGTTCCCTATCTGTTAGATTATACCTGCTCTTTCTCCTTTGGTTATCAAGCACAGGGAAACAGAGTGGGCAGGGAAATTCAAGGGTCCTGGTCTGATTCAGCAGGTTGACTCAGAGGTATCATGAGTCCCCAGACGTCAGAGGGAGAGAAGCCTAGTGTCAAACTGAGGCCCAAGTGTCCCAGTACCTGATTTATATGACTACTCATCCCCTAAATGGCTCCAACTTGTCCAAGCCACTCTCCTGAAGGAGGTTGTATGGCTATCCAGGAGAAAAACCCAGGTAAGCTGTGTCTCAGGGCGGGCCCTTCCTGGCTCTGGGGCTCTGACTGCCCAGCTACCCATCAGAGGAGCTCCCAGCCTTGAGTTACCCAAGGAAGCAGTAGTTACTAACATTCTGGGAGCTGGTCCTAAGCTGGAAATGTTACAAGGGTCAAAGTGAATCTGGTGCCCAGACCTCAAAACCATAGGCAAAGTGTACCCCTGAGGGAGGCTTGGCTAGGCCTTTCAGCAGCCCCCATTCCAAACTCTGCTGGTTAAAAACACAGATTTGGGATTCAGACTGCTCAGATTCAAATCCAAGTTCTATCAGTTATTAACTGTGTAATCTTGAGCATTGGGGGTTTCTTTGCCTATAAAGTGGGATATGTAATAAGGATAAAATGTGAATGCTGTGTATATCAGTGAGATCACATATGTGAAGTGCCTTATACCCTCAGTGGGTGTTTGATATAAAGATTGGTTCCATTTCTCTTGTAGTAAAGACAGTTCCCAGCAGTAGGGAGGCAGCCAGACAAAGTCCATTCTGCCACCTCCTGAACCCCAACTATCCAACCGTTTTTTTACTCTAACTTTTTAATTATTCCTTCCTACTTTCTAACTTTTCCTGATGTGAATCTTAGCCAACTGCTCAAATATTTTTTAGCTTCAATTTGCAAAAGCGAGAGACCTCTCCCACTGGGCCCAGGTCCCAGGGTGCTAAAATTAACAATCAGTATACTTTAAGCTAATGACTTACTGGTTGTGACTGCCACGAAAGGACATAACTCTCAGATAAAGGCCATTAGAGAAAATTGAATAGCTCCAACGTGGTGAAAATTTGGATACATCTTGTTTCATAAATCATACTCAAAGGGCACACTGGGCCAGCTATTTTCCTCTCTGACTCATGAAGAGGACCCAGGTTGAAGGGGTCTATGTACCCTTGGGAAAAGGACATAGAGGAGAGAATTGTACAGTCTCTTATGGTTTCACAAATATAATTTTCTCTGACTCCCAAAGTCATGAGCAGATGACTGTGCACCTCAACAATCATGATGACCCAATCTTCTCTGATTTTATTTTCTCTGAAAATCCTACAAACTGGAGCTTTCTCAATGATAGTAACAATTGGAAGGTAACATGGTGAGGTCATGGAAATTCAAATATTCAGGATTGGAATTTCAATCCTAGTTCTGCTTGTTATTAGGCCTCTCTAACCTTAATTTCTTCATTTGTAAAATGGAAATAGAACTTATTATCAGGGTTATTGTCAGAGTTGCATAAGATCATGTAGCCTGTGTGATACTTCAGGGCAAGTAAAACAGTGCTATCGGAAGTTGCTTTGAGCCAGGAGGCTAGTTAATGGTACTTCTTAGTTTCATGATATCCATCTTTGTGCCCAATAAAGGATCTATTTCCTGCCCAGACTTCAATTCCAAAGAGAATTGAATGTGCTAAAAATATTGAAGATTTTATTTTTAAAAAAAGTACAGAGAGATCACTATGGTTTGAATGTTTGTTTCCCCTTCAAAATTCATAGGCTGAAACCTAATCCCCAATGTGGCAGGGTTGGGAGATGGGACCTTTACAGTCAAACCTTGCTTCATTGCTCTTCACTTCATTGTGCTTAACAGACACTGCATTTTTTATAAATTGAAGATTTGTGCCAACCCTGCATCAAGCAAGTCTATCAGTGCCATTCTCCTATAGCATATGCCCACTTCGTGTCTCTGTGTCACATTTTGGTAATTCTTGCAGTATCTCAAGATTTTTCATTATTATTATATCTGTTATAATTAGCTGTGATCAATGACCTTTGATGTTACTATCGTAATTGTGTTGGGGTAGCACAAACCATGCCAGTATAAGATGGCAGACTTAATCAATGAATGTTGTGTGTGCTCTGACTACTCCACTGACCAGCCATTCTCCCAACTCTCTCCCTTTCCCAGGCCTTCCTGTTCCCAGAGACACAACAACACTGTAATTAGGTCAATTAATAACTCTGAGTGTTCAAACGAAAGTCTCTAACTTTACATCATAAGCTAGAAATGATTGTGGTCCATGAGAAAGGTTTGTTGAATGCTGAGATAAGCCGAAAGCTAGGCTTTGCACCCAAAAGCCAAGTTGTGAATGCAATGGGGACATTCTCGAAGGAAATTAAAAACACTACTCCAGTGAATCCATACATGATAAGAAAGCAAAGCAGCCTTATTCCTGATATGAAGAACGTTTGAGTGGTCTGGGTAAAAGATCAAACCAGCTACAACATTCCCTTAAGCCAAAGTCTAATTCAGAGACAGGCTCCAACTCTCTTCAATTCAATGAAGGCTGAAAGAGGTGAGGCAGCTGCAGAAAAAAAGTTTTAACCTAGCATAGATTGGTGCATGAGGTTTAAGGAAAGACACTGTTCTCCATAACATAAAAGTGCAAGGTGAGGCAACGAGAGCTGATGGAGAAGCTGCAGCAAGTTATCCAGAAGATCTAGTTAAGATCAATGATGAAGGTGGCTACCCTAAAGAACAGATTCTCAGTGTAGACAAAACAGCCTTCTGTTGAAAGAAGGTGCCATCTAGGACTATCATAGCTAAAGAGAAGAAATTAATGCCTCATTTCAAAGTTTTAAAGGAACTCTATTAGGGACTAATGAAGCTGGTGACATTAGGTTGAAGTCAATGTTCTTTTACCATACAGGAATCCTTGGGCCCTTAAGAATTATGCTAAATCTATTCTGCCTGTGCTCTATACATGGAACAACAAAACCTGGAAGACATTATATCTATTTATATCATGTGTTTTACTGAAAATTGTAAGCCCACTGTTGAGACCTACTCTTAAGTACAAAAAATTCCTTTCAAAATGTTACTGCTTATTGATAATACACCTAGTCAGCCAAAATCTTTGATGGAGTTTTACAAGGAAATTAATGTTTTCATGCCTTCTAAAACAACATCCACTCTGCAGCCCATGGATCAAGGCATAATTTTGGCTTCCAAGTCTTATTATTTAAGAAATACATTTCATAAGGCTATACTTGCCATAGATAGTAATTCCCCTGATGGATCTTGGCCAAGTAAGCTGAAAACCTTCTGGAAAGTATTCACTATTTCTTGATGCCGTTAAAAATATTTGTGATTCATAAGAGGAGGTCAAATATCAATATGAACAAAAGTTTAGAAGAAGTTGATTTCAATCTTCATGGATAACTATAGGAATAAAGAAAATTATGAAGTTTTGACAAATTTTGATTCATATTGTGATAGAAAGTATACTTTCCCAATGTTGCCTCTATCCCTTTCTGTCTGTCGAGCGATGCCAGAGCAACCTGAAAGCCACAATATGGCCAAGCAAATAAACAGAAGATGAGTCCTGAATCACAGCTTGGTGTAATACCATTCAATCTATATCAGTCTGTAGGGTAAGCAAGAAATAAGCATAAAGTGTTAAGCCACTGGAAGGTTATTTGCAGCAACTAATCAGACTAATTGTGAGAATTAAATGCTATGTAAAAGGGGACCCCCCAAAAATGGAATTGTGTGTTTATTCTTACATGTTTAAGCACCAGTCACCTTCAAAATACTCTCCATTTGACGCCACACAACTATTAAGATGCTTTTCCCACTGCTCAAAACGGTTTTTGAACTCATCCATTTTGATGCCTTTTAGTGCTTCTGCTGTTTTTCGTTTCACCTCTTTCCCATCAGCAAAACATTTCCCTCTAAGGACTTTTTTCATCCAGAAAAACAGAACAAAACAAAAAGTCACTCAGGGCAAGATCAGGAAAATGGGAAGAGTGGGGCACAAGAGTCATGCCATGTTTGGTCAAAAGCGGGTGAATTCAGCGCAGTGTGGGCAAGTTCATTGCCCTGGTGGAAGGATCAACCACCTGTTTGCTACAACTCAGGACATTTCTTCTGCAACACAGTCTCTCACAACACTAGCTGGTACACTGAAGTGGGTGGGTTCCTAGAACACTTACCTAGCAGGGGAAAGCCTGTACTATAAGGGACCCACCTTCCAAAAGATAATTCCACCTTTTTGGGAGGTCCCCCCTGCAAAGTCTAAGGCGCTTGTGAGTACACTAGACATATGGAAGCTGCTTGATACATATGTTTCTTTTTCCTTTTTCCTCAGCCTTGGAGGAGATTGTGAAATATTTTGTTTGTCTACTGACAGCCCTCTGGACACTGACTCCAATTTACACACAATACAATCAGAGTCCAGAAGCTGATGGATTGAGGGTGGGATGGAACAAATACCAACAAACAGTTAAAGTCCTATCAATTCTGAGACCAAGATTCTGTTCCTCAACCACTGCCTTCTCTGCTCATAAGCATTCATTCATAGTAATTGCTAAAATTTACTATAGTCAGGTCATTCTAAGAGACTTTTTTTCCTCATATTTTAACATCCAAAATTGGGATGTATGTTTTAGTCAATGGCATCTTGACATTGTGTCATAGTTTAATTAGAACCATATTTTCTTTTTTATGAAGTAACAGGGATTTTACAATATATGACATCTTAAATTCAATGAAATATAGTAGTGGACACTTAACCATGTGCCAAGAACTCTTCTAAGTGTTTCATATAAATAACTTAATTTATTCCTCAAAAAGTCCAAAATAATCAGTATGACTATTGTCCCCATCATAAGGATGTGAAAATGGAGACCCAGAGAGTTTATTAATTTGCTAAGGAAACCAGCTAATAAGTTAAGTGAGGATGAACACTCTACCCTCTCTTTATCCCTCCGTACCATGCCACTATTTTTCAGCACTTGATTTTTAATTGAGCCCCCCTCTTACAGAGAAAAGTCACATAGGATTTTTATTTCTAGAAATATGGTAGACCACTCTAAAATACTTCTCTATAAGAACAACTTTGAGGGTTGAATAATGATGCTTTTAATGTTTTTAGAAAACATCACTGAGCTGGCAAAATTGTAAAAAAAAACCTGGAAAAGCCAAAACCAAAGCAAAAGCAAGACCACAGATCCGAAGTCAGAATTGAAGGGATTTTTTTTCCCCCTAAGAGCATCTGTTGATTGTTGTATTCTCTGAATTTCTATTCCCTTCCACATGTGGTACAGGGAAGAGGAGACAGGAAATAAAACCTAGGGACCTCCCAAGGGAAGGAATCAAATAGGGGTTCAGAAGAGCAGAAACTCAGTGTAAGGGTAAATGAGAAATAAACTTTCTTCTTCTTCTTCCTCTTCCTCTTCCTCTTCTTCTTCTTCTTCTTCTTCTTCTTCTTCTTCTTCTTCTTCTTCTTCTTCTTCTTCTTCTTCTTCTTCTTCTTCTTCTTTTTCTTCTTCTTCTTCTTCTTCTTGATTTATTGTAGAGATGAGGTCTCACCAAGTTGTCCAGGCTGGTCTTGAACCCAAGGGCTCAGGCAATCCTCTCACCTTGGCCTCCCAAAGTGCTGGGATTATAGTTGTGAGCCAGCACACCCAGCCGAGAAATAAACCTTCTATACCAAAAGTGCCCTCAAGAAAAGTTGAGAATTAATGGCCCTTATATAGATTTGTGACCTGAATGTACATTATGTGTTTGGAGGTGGGGGGCCTTCATAAGACCATTTCGTCTCAAGAAATAACAAAGAGTCCTAGAAATATTTTCAAAGAGCAAAAGTTATACAACATGGCCAAGCAAGTTTAAGAAAGGAACAAAGATAACTTCTATACATTAAGATACAGTAATTAAAATGAAAACCCTCATTGGACAGATTAATCAGAGCTAAAGAATACATTGGTATATTAAAAACTAAAACAAAAGAAAGTTTCAAAGTGCAGCCCAGAGAGACAAAGAGAAAAAATATGAGAGAACTAAAGCTAAGGAATATAAAATGAGACAGTCTAACAAACATTTCATCAGGGTTGAAAAGAAAGATGAGAGAGAAGTGGGGGGAATGATTTTTTTAAAATAGTGGCTGAAAAGTTTCCCAGAATTTTTGAAAGACAGCAAAACAACTGTCAAATTCAGATATCCCAATGAATTCCAAGCAGGACAAATACAAAAGGTATACATACCCTAGACATCTCATAAGACTAAATAATGAACACCAGAGACAGAGAAGATTTTGAAATCATCCAAAGGAAAAATGAAACTAAATTGACAGATGACCACTTAGTGGAAATGATGAAAGTCAGCAGACATCAGGGAAATATCTGATTTAAGAAAATAATTGTCCGAAAATTCTATATTCAGAAAGATTCTCTTTCAAGAATAAGGATGACAGAAAGGCATTTTCAGACAAGCAAAAATCTCACATTAAAGGAAATTCTGAAGGATTTACTTCAGGCAGAAAGAATGTAATGTCACATGGAAGGTTTGAGATACATGAAACAAGGATGAGCAAGCTTATTTGATACTATGTGGGTAAATCCAAACAAATTTTGACTATAAGAAACAATTAGAATACCACATTTTGCGATAAGAAAAGACAAGTCTAAAATATTTTATATAAATTCAGGAGAAGATGACAAAAGTAAGTTGAAGTATTCTAAGATTCTATTTGAGGGAGAAAGGAAAATAGAGATGTAAATTAACTTTAGGCTTGTTAGGTTATGATTAATGCTATAATATCTAGAGTAATTAGCTAAAAGGCTAGACATAGAGAAAGAAATAGGCAATTCCTTCCAACTATGTAGAGGGAAAAAACAAATGAATAATGAAGAAAAAATTAATTTAAAAAACTAAGTGTGGAAAAAGGAGTATCAACATATAATAGTCACGGTAAACAGAAATTAACTGAAGTGTCCAGTTATGACCAAATATCAAGTATGCATTTCACGGACAGGGGCAGAGGAAATTGTGTGTGCTATGTGCTGGCTACAAAAAAGATTCAAAACAGCTGAACGTTAAAGGCTACAAAAGATATACCAAAAAAAATAATACTTACCTAGAGAAATCTGATATAATGAATTCATGCAATACCAAACAAATGTTGACAATAAGCATTATAGAGGTGAAAAGTTTCAATACATAGAAGTTTAACTCATCAAGAAGATACGAGATGTACCAAATAACATGATCTTAAAATATATACAAAGTAAAAATTAATAAAACTTCAAGGAGAAACGAACTTGTCCAGAATCACAGACAGAAATTTTAACACAGTTCTGCCATTAATCAATAGATTAAGCAGAAAAATTATCAGCAAGAATAAAAGCAAGCGGAATGGCACATTTAAGTTAGAGGTAATGTCTATGAATATAACATTCAATCCAATATGTCAGGAATACATGTTCTTTTCAAGCACTCATGAATCTTTCTTTCTTTCTTTTTTTTAATCAACTATTTTCTAGACCTTAAAACATATCTCAACAAATCTCAAAAGTTGACAGTTACAGCCAGGCGAAGTGGCTCAGTCTATAATCCAGCTCTTTGGGAGGCTGAGGCGAGAGGATTGACTGAGCCTAGGGGTTCGAGACTTGCCTGGGTAACTTGGTGAGACCTCGTCTCTACAATAAATCACAAAAATTAGCAGGGCCTGGTGGCGTGCATCTATAGTTCCAGTTACTTGGAAAGCTGAGGAGGAAGGATCGCCTGAGGTGAGCAGGTTGAGGCTGCAGGTGGCTGTGAGCATGCCACTGCCCTCCAGCTTGGGCGACAGAGACTTCAACTCAAAAAGAAAAAGAAAAAGAATAACAATAAAACCTTTTTTAAAAAAGTTGACAGTTTACAGGCTGCAGTCTCTACCCCAATACCAATATCCCATATATTTGGATATTTTCAAATAAACAAGTCATAGATCAAAGAAAAAATTATAGCAGAAATTAGAAAAGAAACCAGATGACCATGAAAATATACATACAAAAATCATGTACTCATGCAAATAAAGTAGAGCTAAGAGCAAAAATTATAAACTTAAATACTTAAATTAGAAAATTATAAGAATTTCTAACTTCCAACAATATAAGAAGGTTTTTAAAGAAGAAGAAAACAATTCCAAAGTAACAAAAGGAAAAAGGTTAAGATGGAAATCAACATTAAACAAACCCAAATAAAAACATAAACACAAACAAAATGATTAATAGAGTTCAAGTTGGTTTTTTTAAGCACAAGTTAAAAAGACAAACTTCTGGTAAGATCAGAAAAAAAAATCAGAAAGAAGAGGAAATACAAATAAACATTAATAGCAATAAAAGCGGCTTATTACTACAGATGAAGCAGAAATGAGAGAACATTATGCAATATCTTTGAAAATATAAATGGAGTAGATAAATTCCTAGAAAAATATAATTTACCAAAACTAACTCAAGAAGAGCTAAATCTATAACCACTGAATAAATTAATCAGTATTTTAAAATCTTTTCATAAGGAAACACCAGGCCCAGAGAAGTTCATAAATGAGTTTATATCATTTAATGGAAGAATAAACTTACTCAAACTCTTCCAGAGAATAGGAAAAGAGAAAACACACTTCAACTGATTTTATGAAGCTGATGTAATTTTGATTCTGAAACTAAACAAGGACAACACCCCCCAAAATGAATAAGCAGCCCAATCTCATATATGAAGATAGATAAAACTATACTGGACAAAGTATTATCAAACAAAATACAGCTATATATGAAAAGGATAATCGTGGCCAGATTAGGTTTAGTCTGAAAATGCATCATTATTAACATTAGAAAATAGATTAATATTAGAAATAATTATTAGCTTTAGAAAATAGATTAATGAAACACCCCACTAGTAGGCTAAAGAAGAAATGTTACGAGCATCTCAATAAATAAAGAAAAATAATTTGATAAAACTCAAACAGTCATTCATAAAAAAAAAAACCTTTTGGCAAACGAAGAATTGAAAAGACCTTCCTTAAACTGATTAAATGGCCTCTTCTAAGAAAGAAATCTACCACAAAATACATACTTAATGATGACATGTTAAGAACATTTCCTGTGAGATCAGAAACAAAATAAAGATGCCCAGCTCTCACCAATTATTGTATTAGAGATCTTAGGGTAGAAAGAAAGAAAATATATAAGATAGGGAAAAAACCAAAACTGCTTATTTGCAGTTGATACAGTTTTCCACAGAGTTGTCACATCTGCCTATACATCACAACACACGGCCAAGGGAGTGAGGGTGACTGAAACTAGTCTCTGCTGTGGGCACACAGCCACACACCCGGCACAGGGCTGGGCCCACCAGGTACAAACGTGCAGTTCACTGGGCAAGTCAAGTGTCATCAGTCTGTGCCCATCCCCCAATCATGGTACCTTTCTCTGATTCTTATAAAAATGCCTTAAAAACTAGTAATTCATCCTCATTGTCTCTGTAGAAAACCAAAAAAAAATCTGTAAATAAACTATTTTAATTCATTATAAAACTTAGAAAGATTTCTGGAAATGAATATATAAAAGTCAGTGTAGTTCTAGACACCAGCACAAACATAGATTAAAATTTAGATGGGAGGTCATTAACAAAGTCATTAAAAAATATATGAAGAGCATACAAGTGAATCTTAATGTGAAAGTCCCTTATAAAGAAAATTGTAAAACATTACAATTACACTATAAACATTACTAAGGTGGCAGATGCTTTCATCCTGATACCTCTATCACCGGGGAAATACCACAACCCCCATCCATGCAGTCCTGATGATATCCCTTCCCAAACCCAAAGGGTGACCCCAAAAAGCAATAAACTAGCAGCCAGAATACGTGTAGCCTAGTCTCAGCTCTGCCAGAAATTAACTGTGTAACCTTAGTCAAGTTGCTTAACCTCTCAGGGCCTCTTTTCTCATGTGCAAACTAGGGATAATAATATATTTGATTACCCGGCACTGTTGTTATAAAGACTGAAATATAATAATGGTTATGATACCACTTTGTATCTCTATATGATGCCATGAAAATAGGAGGAATTATGTTAGGCAATATGGCCCATGGAAATAAGAACCTCTTAAAAGACCTAAAAGAATGAATCTATAAAGGTGTAATTTTGGGCAAAGTGAAAGTGAGGCCTGGGCCAGGGTCGTAACCAAAATTCCTGTTGGAATAACGAAAGCCAGAAATCTGGAATGTTAAGCAGGACAGGTCCTCAGGAATTGTTTTTCCAACCCTGTCATTTACACGAGAAGAAACTGAGACCCAGAGAGGGCAAATTACTTGTCCAAGTCACACAACAAATTGGTGGCTAAATCCAGATCAGAACCCAAGTGTTTTTTCATCCTATCTCTAAGGTTCCGTCTAAAACCTGACCTGGTCCATGATTACAACCCTGAAGGGCATGATGACCCCCACAGCTGAAGAAAACATCACTATCTTCCCCAAGACACTCACTGAGGGATGTGAAACAGAGTACTTACTTTCCTCTGTCTACAAGTTAGCTTGCTCACAAGTATAACTCACTCCCTTCCATGTGGAAATCCCTCTGTCAACTCTTTAGCACAAAACAAACAGGAGGTAGTGCTGACAAAAGGTTTAAGAACAATTACCCTGGGCCTAGCCTGGCAGGATCTATGGTCCTAATCCCTCTGATTTTTCAAGAAATTACCTCCCACTTCAGCCCTCCCCACTAGACTCCCAAATGCAGGAATGGAGTCACATCAAAGGACAGTTCAGTCCTGTTAAGCCATAGACTTTTGCAGGCTATGAAGAGAGACTGTTTGTTAAAAAGTGGCCTTCAGCTTCTCAGCATAGCAAGGAAACAAATAAGTGGGTTCAGTGAACTCCCCGGAGGCCCAGCCTCAGGCCAGACCAAGCACAGGAATTAAGCCCCCTATTACAGGTGCCTACCCGAAATTCTTTCTCTCTCCGTGGGCTGCTCTCTCTCGAACTGGGTGGGGGCTTTCTCCCCATGCGGTGACCTCAGGCACAGGAAACCTAGCCCCTCACCCACATCCCTCTCCCGAATACCTCCCTCCTCTTCCTCTCCACAGGCCCCTTCCTGGCAGTAGCTCCCCTTAACCACTCATCTTCACAGCCACGAGTGAGACTTTGCCAAGGACTGTGCACATAACGGAGGCAGAAACTGGTCATAGGCCAAGCCACATGAATTCATAAGGGATCCATCCCCAGCAACTCTTTCTGATCCCACATCTGGCCCCACCTCTGAAACCAGTTTAGTATCCTGTCTTGGTCTGGGTCAAGAGGGGAGACTGTGTGGACCTTGGGGGTCAGGCAGAGCGTCTGTTCTGTATCAAACTCTAGTTAGATGATAAAGAAGGAGATGACTAAAACAATTTTCTTCTCTTAGAATTTTATCTTCCATTGAAAAAGATATATAAATGCATAATTAAATAAAGCATAGACATTCCTCCAGCATGAGTTCAATGGCATGCTTGACCTTCCTCTGAAACAAGTGCTCTGTATAGCCTTGGACAATTTATACCCCTTCTCTGGGCCTCTAATTTCCCATATATAAGAGTAGAGGGCTGGATTCAGTGAACTCCTGCTCTGAATCCAATGTTCCTACGATCCAGTGACCTCCCCAGCAAGCTTCTAAAAGAGTCATTCGTGGCCAAAAGTCAGACTCAAACCCTTTTCTCCAGTTTGCTCTGCCCAGAGCCCAGGATGCTGTGTGTTCTTCACTCAGAGATGGCTTAGAGTTATATAGGAGACATCTGAAGTTTGTCCCAATGACTGCTGCTTCCGTCTCCTGCTTGTGTTAGTCATTAGAGCCCCCACACCATTGAATCCTCACCTACATTTAAGATCCCCCTCCAGAAGCCCCCGTCCCCCAACTTCAGGGTTCCTGCTAGCCACAAGGCCAAGCAGGTTCACATAAGACAAGAGTCTTCCTGGTGAATTCCAGGTCTCCAGCCTATCCTTCCTCATTCTGATGTTAGTTTCAGCCCCTGAAAACATAGCTCTTGGTGTACAATCTCTTTGAAAACCCATGTCGCCCCAGGCCTCTCAACTCGGGCCTGAACTCTTTAGCCTGGCACTCATTCACCTCTGGACCCTGTTTCTGGTCCACCCCACCTCTTTTTAGCCTTACTGCACAGTACTCCTCAGCATGTCCCTTATGCTCATTCTTCAGAGCAAGTTTCCTGTTATTCCTTAGGACTGACTCTCCCTCCTCACTTGTCAAGACTCAGCTTAAATGCGGCTTCCGTTTCTCAGCTTTCTCTGACCCCCAGCCCACAAGGCTCCTGAATACTGATATGTTGACACCACTCATCTTGGGCTTGCCAGGACCTGCTTGGCTTCATAACTGACTGGTGATCTCCTATGGGCACATCTTGTCTCCCTGCAAAGGCCAAAGTCCCATGAGAATGTGCCCATATCAGTCAGCATCTGACACAACCCTCTACAGTTGACAGGTAAAGACTTGGTTTTTTTGTTTGTTTGTTTTTTGTTTTTTAAGTGAAAAAGCAGGATTTATTGAGAGGACAGAAAAGCTTCCACAGTGGGAAGGGCCCAAAGGGGTTGCCCAAAGACTTTGTTAAAAGCAGTAAAGATAGCTGAACAGATCACAGGGGAACAGGAGTGGGTACATAGTGATGAAAGGCCTCCTACATAGGCAGTGTTGTGTAGACATCTGTCGAATAGAAAATGAAATGGGGCCAGGCATGGTCCTAAAATCCCAGCACGTTGGGAGGCCAAGGTGAGAAGATTGCCTGGGCCTGCGGGTTCAAGACCAACCGAGGCAACTTGGCAAGACCTCATCTCTACAATAAATTTAAAAATTAACCAGGAATGGTGGCGAGTGTCTGTAGTTCCAGCTACTTGGAAGACTGAGGAGGAAGAATAACCTGAGTCCAGTAGGCTGAGGCTACAGTGGCTGTGAACATGCCACCGCCCTCCAGCCCAAGCAACGGAGTGAGACTCCAACTCAAAAACAAACAAAAAAAGGAAATAAAACGGAGGATAAGTGAATGAATAAGTGGACCTTGGTCCCAGCCATCATCATCTCTCACCTTAATTACTACCAAGGCTCCTAACTCATCTCTCCCCCAACCACTCACAATCTGTTATCTTCATAGCAGCTACAGCAAGTCATTTCTCTGCTCAAAACCTTCCGATATCCCCCATATTATTCAGATTAAAAGCCAAAGTTCTTCAAATAACCTACAAGAGGCTTCATGACTGGTCCCCATTTCTGCCTTGATCTCAGCTTCTTCAATTATCCCCATCTCTCACTTCACTCAAGTTGTATTGACCTTCCCACTCTTTCTCCAACATGCCTCAGGGTCTTTGCTCTTACTCTTCATTTGGCTCCTCTTCCCCCAAGTATTTGCATTGCTTGCCCTTCCACTTCCCTCCAGCTGCTGCTTAAATGTCCTCTTATTAGAGAAAACCTGCTGACAAGCCCCCTGTCACCCTTGGAGCTCCCTCACTTTCCTCCATAGCATTCACCATTTGGTATAATGTATAGAACCCAGTTTACTGGCCACCTTCCCAAACCGAAAAGCAAAGCCTGCAAAAGCATGAGACACATGTTTTGCTCTCCACTGTATCTCCAGTGCTGAGAACCATACAGGGCACATACTAGGTGCTAAGTAGATACGGTTGAACGAATGAGTGAGGGAGGGAATGAAGGAATGAGTCTGTAACTTAGATCCTTGGCACCTTTGGGCATTTTTCCAAGAAGCTCTTATCTGATGTGGCTGTCATTGTTCTATGTCTGCTCAGTTCCAGCCTCGTCTGCTGCTGCTGCAGCAGATGGACAGCACACATTCCAGGGAGCTCTTTGTAAATGACAACCCTCAGAGAACTGAAAGAGCAGTTTCTGGAGGGGCAAGACCAGGATTAGTCCACTGCCTGGTTTCTAAATGCCACATTTTAAAATTCTGCTCTCCCACCCTCCCCAGAGCCTCTCTGCAAATTCCAAAGGGTTAAAGTGCACTCGTAGTTGAAAATGAAGAAAACAAAAGCATCCTCTTTTCCACAGCAGGGCTCATAGGGAGCTGTGTTTCTCTTTCCCTCCTGAGCCTGAGTTAGAGTTTCTCTGCAGAGCCCAGCATCCACTCACGTCTGTCAGATCAAGGAGCCTAATTCCTACGCTCTCATCACCACTAAAAGAGGGGAAGCAAGAAAAGCAGAGAGTGAGACAAGACGAGTTATCAGTGTGGCCACCTCCGGTCTCCTACTCTACAGTCACACATGGTCCAGCACTTGCCCAGCCCAGGGGCATCTCTCCAACCCCTGATGGTCTCTTTTCTTGAGCTTTGAGCTGTGAAGACCTTAGGCAAGAGGGAGAAGGAGAGGGGGATGAGGAGATTTATTAGCCCTAAGTCCTGCTATAAATCCAACATAAATTCCTGATTGCAGGTGGATATTATAGATGAGTGGGTAAATGGGTAAGTGACTGAATGAAGACAAAATAGGAAGTTGAATGAGTGAATGAGGAATTCAAGAGTGAGTGAGCCAGAGCTACTGAATGGCGTGGTCTGTCCTAATGCTGATGACAACTTTGCAAGGATGGGTCACTGGGCTTCGTAAGACCTGATAACTGTATTCTTTTTTAGGCCTATGTATAGTCTCAGGGGTAAGGAGGAAGTTGACAGCTCCTGACCAATGTAAGGCATGCAAAGAACTCCTAAGCTCCAAGGAGTCTTCGTAGGGCTTGTAAAGATCTTTCATACAAGTAATCAAGGAGCCCAGTCAGGACAACATGGAGATCCCTGCTGTCTCCTCTGTCCTCTACAAACCAGAAGCAAGGGTAGATGGAGAAGCCACAGTTCAGGGATGCCACTGACCTTAGCCACCTTCTCTAGGGAGCTCCTTGGAGTCACCCAGGAATTAGATGTCATCCATCACTAGCACCCGAAAACCTTTTTAGTGACATCCTAATTTGTTTTGCCCAAGAGATGGTAAGACTTTTGACTCATTGGAGGCAGACACATGCCTGAAAGGTACCTCAAATGCCACATGTACCAAAAGGAATTATCATCTTCTTCCTGAAATCCACTTCTCTCTTAGCAATCTTTTTTTCCACTGAAGGGTATCATCATCTCTCTGGTTGCTCAGCTGATAAAGCTTTATTCATTAACCCAATCATTCACTCAACATATATTTGTGGCATGTGTCAATAATGTGGTACTTGCTAGGATAAAGTAATGAGTAAAACCAAACACGGTCCCAGCCATCATGGAGCTCATCACCAAATAAGAGAGAAGGCAAGCATTAATGACTACATAATTACATGTAAAATTGCCACTATGATAAAGCCTTGAGGGAGGTACCTGGTGTTTTAAAATGAGGGTTGACTTAGTCATGAAGATCCTGGAAGTGACAAATGCGTTGAGAACTGAGAGATAAGTAGGAATTAGGTAAGCCAAGTCAAGAAGGAAGAGCATTCTAAGCAGAGGAACAGCAAACGCAAAGACAATATGGTGGAAAGGAGCTTACAAGCCTGAGGGGCTGAGACGAGCCCCGTGTGGCAGGGAAAGCAAGGGAGTGCAGGAGAAGGTGGCAGGGGCCAGGCAAGCAAAACCTCATAAAACTTAGTAAAGAGTTTGGGCTTCATCTTAAGATCAATAGGAAGCAACTGACATATTTTTAAGGGTGGAAATGACATGAAAAGATTCGGCTGCTGTGTAGAGGACACATTGGAGCAGAACCAACATGGATGTAGATGAACCACTTAGTAGGCTCTTAGGGTACTCGAGAAACAGGAAAATGCTGCTTGAACTAGGGTAATGCTGATAGAGATGGGAAAGAAGCGATGGTTTTGAGACATGTTTATAGGCTAATAGCAACAAGACATGGGAATTGATTAAATTTTGCCTTTGAGGGAAAGAGGTGTTACAGTTGCTTGCCAGGCCTCTCTAGCATGTGCAGCTGCAGAGAGGAAGGAGTCATGCAAAGAGACCTGAAATGCCTGGTATGAGTGGGATAGTGTAGTAGAAGACTGACAGAAATTCTGTTTTGGACATATTGAGCTTGAGAGACCTTTGAGACATCAACCTGGGAGTTCCCTGGACTCCTTCATATCCCTGACTTCCTGCATTCATCAGCCACTGTGTCATGTTGATTCTACCTCCACTCCATCCTGAGTTATTTCAGACCCTTGTAATTACTGCATGGAGAATGAAAACAATCTCCAGGCTCTCTCTTTCCAATCCCTCCACCTCACACTACAGGTATTTCTAAATATCACCTCCTGGCTGAATGTGGTGGCTCATGCCTGCAATCTCAGCACTTTGGGAGACTGAGATGGAAGAATTGTTTGAGCCTAGGAGTTTGGGCCCAGCCTAGACAACACAGTGAGACCTTGTCTCTACAAAAAAAAAAAAAAAAAATTAGCCAGATGTAGTGGCACGTGCCTGTAGTCCAGCTACTCAGAAGGCTGAGGCAGGAGGATCACCTAAGCCCAGGAGTTCAAGGCTAAGGTGAGCTGTGGTGATGCCACTACACTCCAGTCTGGTCAACAGAGTGCAACCTTGACTCAAATAAATAGATAGATAAACATCACCTCCTGAAAAAGAGCTTCTCTAACCATCCTATCTAAAGTACTCCTACCTCATTACTCTCTATCTCAGTCACTTAGAGATTTTTTTTCTAAAAACATGTACTAATTTATTGTATTTGTTTATAATAAAAATAAATATACGTATATGTCCTAGGTCTGTTTGTTAAGATGACATAGAAATGATGACACACCAATAACAAGGGGCACGTGTAACCTCCAGACACTGGTTTCTAAGCACCATTCTCCACTAAAAGGATCCAAGGATCCTTGAACAAAGGGCTAATTCCAGGGCTGTAACTTCTTGCTATAGTAGATAGTAAGGAAGTGCTCAAAGAATCACAAGGACAAGTCAGAAAGAACCAAAAACTAGCTTGCAAAACCTTTCACTGAGAAAACTTGGGACAACGTGAACATTGAAATAAAAGAGCCGTTGATTATAACTCATTGAATAAGCTAATAATTTATGAATACCTAGTTACAGAAAGGGAAGAGGGGAGAAAAAAGGGAAAGATCCCTCCTACAATAGAATGCCAACTGATAAATATGGAATAAATGATGAGTTCAAAATTGTCAATGATGATAAAATGTGGGTATAAGTTTGATGAAGCACAGGTTATGCACATAGTCTTAAAGTATCTTTCCACAAACTACTTATTAGTTACAAAGGATAAAATATCGAATTTCACAGTGGAGAAATTGGTGGACATTACCTTAAATAAGTGCTGAAAGCGTCCACCACCAGCACTGGGACAAGCCCCACATCGTGTACTCGCCGATATGAAGATGGGAGAGGACATAACCTCACTTTCAAGGTATTCCTGCCCAAAATGCATAGCTTGAATCTAATCACGAAGAACCAGCAGTCACACCTAAATTGAGGCGTATTCAACAAACACCTGGTCTGTACTCTTCAAAAACGAAAAGGTCAAACCGGATAAGGCAGAAGACTTGCTCTGGATTAGAGACAGAAGACACATGACAACTAAATGCAACCTGTGGAATGGATCCTAAATAAATAAAGGAGATGGGGAATCACAAAGAAAATATTGAGACAGAATTGCATGTGATAAGAGGATATCCTTTTTTTTGGAGGAAATATACACTGAAGTATTTAGAGGATAAGGAGGCATCATGTCTCCGATTTACCCTTAAATTGATCAGTAATATAACATTTTATGTATATTTGCATATAATAAAACAATAAATAGAATATACAAACAGTGAAATATAAATTATACAAGCAATAAAAATACATATAATAATAAAAATAATATATTTATATTATTAGAAATGAAAATGATAAAGTAAATGAAGATCATGTAAGCAATTGAGAGGTATGAGTAAAGAAGGATTTCTTACACAAGTCTTGCAAATTGTCACTGATATGAGATCAAAATTACAAGGAAATAAAATAGTAAGTATTCAAAAAAATGTGTTGAAAGGATGTGTAAGCCCATATCCAACCATGACCTTCCGCTGTTTAAAATGCCTCAGTGCTTATTCATAAATATTTTTAAAAATCCAAACACCTGGGCTGGGCATCGTGGCTCACACCGGTAATCCAAGTACTTTGAGAGATGCAAGAGGATCTCCTGAGTCCAGGGGTTCAAGAGCAGCCCGGGCAATATGGTAAGACTTCATCTCTACAATAAATCAAAAAATTAGCCGGGCATGGTGGTGCACACCTGTGGTTCCAGCTACTTGAAAGGCTGTAATAATTTGTAACACATATAATAACTTATTGTATTTGTTTATTATAGAAATAAATATACCTATATGTCCTTGGTCTGTTTACTAAGATGACATTGAAATGATGACATACCAATATCAAGGGGGACATGTAGCCTCCACAGGAAAACCTCTTTCCTCAGGCGGAAAGATCACCTGAGCACAGCGGGTTGAGGCTGCGGTGGCCATGAGCATGCCACTGCACCACAGTCTGGGAAACAGAGTGAGAAAAAAAGAAATCCAAACACCTTAGAACAACAACTAAGACCTGACCCCCATACACAGCTCTTCTTTGTAGTATCTCCCATCGCATCCTCATCACTGACCACCCACACCGTAGGCTCCAGACCTACTAATCACTTAAAGTCCCCCAAGCTTGCGTCAGGCAGCACTTCTGAGCTTTAGCACATGCTGATCTCTCTGCCTAGAGTGTCCTCTTCCTCTCTTCTTGGCAACTTCCTGTTATCATTCAAGATCCAGACCATGTGCTCGCACTTCTGGGAAGGCCTCTCTGACTGCGCCAGCTGGAGATGACACTTCTTGCTAACACCCCAGTGCCTCCAGTACCTGCCTTTGGGCAAACAGGCCTTTGTTTACAAGTCTGTCTTGCTGCCTGGTCTGTTTGCTGCTTGAGGGCAGGGATATTGCCTACTCTCCTCTGCCCCTGTGCCTTGCACGGGTCCTGGCACAGCAAATGATCTCAATACTGAGGCAAGAATAAATGAATCAGTAGTGACTGAACTTTCTGGATCTTCCAAGAAAACCCCTAACTGCCGTCACTTTAATTATCCTCAAAAAAATACAGAAGAGTGAGGGAAATGAGTTCTTCTCTCATTTTACACACAAAAAAAGAGAGGCCCAGAGAGGGTAACTGACTTAACTCAAGATAGCACAGTATGCCCAAGGCTGAGCCTGAGCTGAAATCCAGATCTCACCACCAGTCAGTCCAGTGTTCTTTCGCAGAAGGCAGGTGGCACAGGAAGGAAGGATATTGCCTTTTAGGGTTTGCCTATTCTATGCCACACACTCCAAATCACATAAATTTTCTGGTTCTAGCATTGCCATTGCATTATAGGGAGCCCCATATTACAAATGAGGAGACTGAGGCTCTGAGTCAAATCTGTCTGATGGCAAAGCCCGGGCTCTTATCTCTGCACGTTGACAGTGTATATTGCCAAACTCTAAACCTCCATCAGAAGAAGTGAGATGGCCTGAGCAGATTATTCTGTCCCTCAACAGCATCTTGAATCCAGTGTCACGCACAGGCCCACAATGCAGCTCACTGCCTCTGACCACAGGCTGCATTTCACATGGTTTCCAAACCCAGGATATTTGGTTTGTAAGACAAAACCTCCATTTCTCCGGCAGAAAGTGAATACTATACACAACCACCCAGCCAAACTGCTGACGCCCACAGACACTGCATCACTCTGAACAAGGTCTAGTCTGCCCAGAGACGTTCTCAAAGCATCCAAGACTCCCCTAGAGCTTGGCACTGAGGGTATCCTGGAGCTGGGGGAGGAGAGACCAGGCTGGCCAGATTACAGAGTCTGGGTAGAGGCTTAATTCCCAGGATGGAGATTGTTCCAGGGTAGAAGTGAAGCCACAGAAGTCCAGTGCTGCCCACCCCATGGTGATGGAGGGTGGGGACGGGGAGATCCCCGCCCAGCCCAGGGAGCCTTCACCATCTCCTATCCTTGCTTCCCAGAGCAGCAGTCTTCAACTGAGACTGAAAAGGCCAACAGTGTTAATGATATTCAGGTCCTGGGACCAGACAGAGAAGTCAGGTCCTTAGCCACATACCATATTTGTCCAAAGGAGTGGTTGATCCTGCTTTCAAGCCCTTCGAAATGAGGGAGTTTTCAGCATCCCTGAGTGATCAGTGGATGTTCACTACCCATTCTGCAGCCAGACAGATCTGGGAAGGAATTATGGTTAGCTGCAAACTTGGGCTAGTCATTTAACCTGGCTGTGCTTCCATCTGCTTACCTTTAAGATAATAGTACCTATTTTATAGGGTTTTGTAGAGGTTTCATGAAACAAAAGGTGCAAAGAACCTAAAAAAGAGGCGAGTCTTTAGTAAAAACTAAATAATATGAGTAGCCATGAACTACCCTTCCCCTACAATGCTCTTTTGCTAGATTGTATCTCATACAATGCTCTTTTGCTAGATTTTAAAGCTGTTTCACTTGGTTGAGCGTAAAGTCCAAGAAACAACCAGGGTCTAAATAATATGAAAACTCAGCAGAGACACAATCAAGTCTCAGTCTTACCTTTTTGAGATGACAGTTACCTGGAAAAGAATAAATCCCTCACCCATAGCAAGCTCCTAGCATACTACCCAGTACCAGGCCTCAGAGGATTTCCTCTTTCCCACTTTGTGATAAAGTGCTTCTGTGAGGATTCGTCTTGAGTAGGGGCAACGGCCACAGTTTGGGCTGACAAAACACATACTGAGAAACAGGACCGCAATACAATGCCTGAAAGCCCACCATGAGAGTTGTTCTAATCATTCTTTGGTGCTAAGCATTGCCCTTCAACTCTCCCCTTTCCAAATATTAATGGCCTTGGGAAGGATAAAAAAATCAGTCTTGGAATGAATTAGGAGTTTCGCCAACTTAGCAATGTGGTTAGAGCCCTGTCCTGCAGTAATATGAGATACACTTCTGGTGACAAGAGGTGGCAAATGGCTCCCTGACCACTTGAGAGACTTGAGAGCCCCCTATGGGGAAAGCCCCTCACCTCACGCATCCCTCCAAGCTCTTCACTCCAATTCCAATCCCAGAGGGCCATCCCTGATCAGAGATGTTGTGTTCCATGCTGGAGGAGGCAGGGCTCAGATCCAAGAGACACAGACCTCCTAGCACAGCCCTGGGCTAGGCAGGGTCACATGAGGAAGAGGTGACCATGGGGCCAAGGCTAGGCTTAGGGCAAGGGTCAAACTCCTTCAGGCACCCAGACACTTGAGCTTTTGAGACAGGGAGGAGTTGGCAGCTGAAGCGCTCAGAGCAGGGGGTGTTTATCAATGGCCCAATTCATTCTCAACAATCCTCATTGTCTGACCTAGCACAGAGATGGGCATTATCTCCCAAAGCCACTAGGAAAAACACCCCAAGACACAGTCACCAATGAGTCCAAAGACACAGAAGCCAAATTGAGACATATGGTTTGAAAACCAGATGAAATATTTGAAATTGAGAATGTCCCCCCCAAAAATCCATGCAATGTGGTTCCCATCCTCAGAGACCAATAGAATGTTTAATTGCTGGTTGTTCATTTATTTATTCTAGTCTCCCTACAAAGGATGTGGTAGTTTACATTTAACGATATGTATTCTATAAAGTTGTTAAAGCAGAAATTTAAAGTCAAAGTCATGGCTCCCCAGCTAACATAGTTACTAGAACGGTGCAATATATTGGACTAAGAGCTTCCTAGCAGCCGGTGTGAGAAGGAAAACTCAATAGAAAAATGCTTCCTTCCCCCACCACCTTCACTCTTCAGGAAGCCTGACTTTATTTAGCTCTATCTTCAAGGGTCAACTGTAGGATCAGGCAAAAAAAGATAGATCCTAGCACCCCCCTCAGGAAATGGTTGAACTCAATTTGCTCCCCTGCATATTAGGAGAATTGGCAGATGAGAGCTTAGGTACCTCTTAGACTAAACCATAATAAACACTTAAAAAACAGAAAATCAATGTCATCTTTCTAACTTCCCAATTGAAGGAGTGCATTTAGACCAGGTACCTCACTGAAACCTGGCCAGAAGATAGTAGCCAGGATGGGACTGGTCTAAAATCTATATTAGTAATCACAATAATAATAATAAAATAACAACCAGTTGACATTTTGGAGCACCTACTCTTCCAAGCATTGTTTAGGGTATCTACAGTGTTCCCTAGAGGGAGGAAGTCATGGAGAAGTTTCTGTTCAGAAAAGAGAGAACCGCTGGAAGAAGGGAGAGGAGCAGTGCAAAAGTCATTCCTCCCCCAGCCTGCAAACGGGAGACTCCAAGTAGGGTTGACTGAAACCAAAGAGGAGAAGGAACCAGCCCAGTTCAACTCACTGTCCTTTCTGTTAAAAGGTTACCCCCGGGAGCCAGTCCAGAAGACTCACTGCTTCTCAGCAGCAGGAGGAATCCAGAATAAAGCCTAGAGCCTGGAGCAAATTACAGGTGCTCAACTCTGCCTCAGATCCCAGTCCGGCCTGGCTTGCCTTTCAAGACTGACCTGTTCACCTCTAAAAGGGGAGACACTGCTTCTAAGTTCCAGACCTTAAGACCCAAGGATGCTCTCTGGCTGAGCTCCATGGGAAGCCTCAGTTTCAGATTAAATGGGACACCTCAAAGGCACCATATCACCATCTGCCCTGACCCCCCCGCCCCGCCCCTGCCCAGCCAGAGTCCCTGAATTAAGATATTCCTTACCGAGGCTAGTTTCTCGGACCCATTGTCATATGCAGGCTAGAGGGGGTATAAAGGGGGTCTAGAGACCGAGGGTGGGAGCAAATCAGGGGTACATGCTTGTGCAAATGCATTTCACTATGTGGGTCCATGTTGTATACATGTTGTTGTCCTTGGGTATACACGTTGAAAGCATGTGAGTGTTTAGATGGATGTCCTGAGAGAAAGTATGTGCAAGACTGGTGTGTGAGTGGGAATGTGTGTATGCATGGGCGTGTGGGTGTGGGCGCACTGTGAGTGTTTGCGGGTGGGCATGGCCACTGGTCTGCTCATCTCCTCTTCCTTCATTTTTCTCCTGGCATCAGAGTGGGATCCCCCGAGCTGTCTCCGTGACACTATCCCAGCCAGATGGTATCAAAGTCCCATTCACCCCAGTGTTGGGTGAGGTCTCCAAGTTCCTGTCCTGCCCAAAGCCCTGAGAAACCAAAGCTGTATGACCCACAGAGAAGACACCCCAGCCGGGGACAAGTCAGGTCACCCTAGAAAGTCTGAGTTCAGATAACGCTCCTTATGCCCCAGCTTCTGCCCTCATGGCTCACTGCCACCCACATCCGTCCATGCACACGCGGGCTGGCTCAGCTCACCTGGAGGCCTTAGCACACATGAATGCACTTCCAAAGATATAGCCGTGGTCCACCCAGGGCGACAGGTGCCACACAGACACACAGGCACCTGCGAGCACACTCCAGGCCCACCACACACACGGACACACTTGTTCACCCACACACACCCCCTGGGGCACGTGCTAGAAAATTCCACATGCTGACATCCCGGCCCTACACACACTCCCTCCCACGGACACGGGCTCTCCCAAGTTTGGGAGCCACACACCTACTATTCCAATAGTCACGAACACGCCCTGTCCCCACCCAGGCTGGCAGAGGCAGCCCCAGCCCCTGAATCCAGCCCCGGGGAGCTGTCTACTTACTGAGCGTGCGACAGAGCCGGTGCGTGCGAGCGGCCCGCGGTGGCAGGCGCAGCTGGAGATCCCGAGGCCGCGCGCAAAGTGGCCGCTTGGCGGCCCAGCCCGAGGGGCCGCCCGCTGCCCCCCGCCCCCGCCCCGCGCTCCCCCCGCCGCTGGGAGGCGGCTGCAGACTCCAAGGACCTTCCGCCACCGCGCGCTCCCTGCCAAGCCTCTGCCCCGCGTCGGGCCCGGCCGCCCGCCGAGGCCCAGCGCGGCCGCGAGGGCTATTTCGGGGCCCCGGGCGGCGGCGACGTCGCGTCCCCTCTCATCTGCGGGAGCGCCGGAATGGGGACGCGGTCAGGCCTGATTAGAGACCCGGCGGGAGTCACGTCGGGTGATCGCCCGGGAGCCGCCGAGCCGTCCGGGCGGGGGCGCCCACAAGGTGCCCCGCGTGCCAACATCTGGAGAGGGGAAGGGAATGTGCCGCGAGTTTCCCTTGGAGCTGCGACAACACAAGGAGGGATTTGGGTGCCGATCACAGGCTCCGAGGAGGAGCCGCCCGACTTGGAGCAGCCGGCAAAGGCCCGGAACGCGACTCGGGGTACTCGCCGCAGGTGTTTCTCTCGGGAACCTATGTCACCCACATGTCGCCCTCCACATCCCGGACCTGCCCAAAATGGCTGGGATTGTTGCAGAGACTCCTTCTAACTTGGGCACATCAGCCTCCTCCCCCACCCCCTTCATCCCACCCTGGACTCTGTGAAATGGCTAAGTCCAGAGAAGGACCCTGGCTCCCATCCAGAAGTTAAGGAATGTTGCATTCTTGAGTTGGAGGGACGCTTCCAGGTCACTTTATACGACTGTCTCCACTCTGTCATGAATCTCCCGGAGCCTGGAGGACCTCGACCTATTCTCGGCGCTCATAAAGAAAAGGCGACCCCTGCTCTCCCTTGGGTCTGGTTCCAAAGCTTGAACCGCGCCCCCCATCCGCTGGCAGGAAGTGTTCCCCCCCCCCGCCCCGCCCCGTTCCCCCTACCCTACCCCCCTCGCGCTGGCAGGAAGTTCGCCCTGGCATCTCACCTAAATCTCTTATATGCAAACTATGTCAATTTGCTCACAGTATGCATTCAGGGAGAGGTAGTAAACTCAGTCTCCATGACACAGTGACCACACCAAAGTCTCACTTCAGTCCTCTCTTCCTTGATGCCATGAACCACTATTCCCTTTTTCAGGCTCTGGCTGAAACCAACCGCTTCTCCCTGGCCTTGGGCACACAGTAGCCCCTGATGTTAACTCTCCTGCCTCTAGCCTTCATCCATCCGGAACAGCCCGATTCTACTCCCCAGTTTCTTTTGTTTTGTTTTGCTTTTGCTTTGCTTTACTTTGTTTTGTTTTCTGAGTTGGAGTCTCACTCCATCACCCAGGCTGGAGTACAGTGGCATGCTTACAGCCACCTCAGTGTTGACCTGGTGGGCTCTGGCGATCCTTCCGCCTCAGCCTTCCAAGTAGCCGGAACTACAGGCATGCACTATCACGCCCAGCTAATTTTTTATTTGATTTATTATAGAGACAAGGTCTCACCAAGTTGCCCAGGCTGGTCTCGAACCCACAGGCTCAGGCAATCCACTTGCCTTGGCCTCCCAAAGTGCTGGAATCCACTCACCTGGCCTCCCCGGTTTCTTGAGAGACGCTTCAGTTCCTGTCACAACAAGGGCTATCTCAGGGCCTGGGGGCGCTTGGTGCCTCCAGCCAGGCACCTGGCTGGGTATTAACACCACAGCCACAGCCTTCCTCAAATGGGTAGAGTTTGCCAAATTTTCTCTCTGCGTCTGTTTCTGGTAGGTATGATTAAAATACCCTGAACTCTGTCTTCAAAGAGACCAGGCTTTGCATCCTGCCTTTACTACTTTCTAGCTGTGTGTCCTTGGACAAGTCACTTAACCTCTCTGAGCTTCAGTTTTCCCATATATACAATGGAGATCGCAATATCCGCCTAGTTCATATGGTTGTTGAAAGTATGAAGTGAGGTCAGGGATGTAAGAGTACCTGGAAAACTAAGATTTTTTTTTTTTTCAATATGCTAGAAATGGAATGAGGCTTAGATCATAAACAAAGTCAAAAGGCCTCTGAGGTCTTTTATTTCTATGTCCAAATTCTGTGCCTGGGTTTCAGGACAAGGGAGGAACAGATACAGTTTGCTAGATGTTCCCTGGAGTCACTTGTCATGAATGCCCCCCGCCCTGCTTTTCCCAACACACACAAACACACACACACACACACACACACACACACACACACACACACACACACACACTTTCCCAGATACATACAGCACAGCACAGCCTCCTGGCCTCCTGGACTCCCCATAGGCCCCAGCCGTCTGGGCCCTCGCTGGCCGCCTCTCCATTCCCAGGGGGGCGCCTCATGGCTCCAGCCTTGGCCACAGCAATTCCACTTCTCCTTACAGAGGCCCCTGTGAGAAACTTCTCTCTCCCTGCCCATCCTCCTGGGCCATGGCCTCGGGAAGGCCTGTGACTGGAGGCAAAGCTGGCAGAGGCCTTATTCAAGGCAGCTCAGGACTGAGGGCGCCCAAGGGAGCTCAGAGTCCAAGCTTCCTCCCCCCACCCCAGACCCCTCCCATCTGCCTGCCTGGCTTCCCAGTGCTGTCCTGCTTAATTCTTAATGGAAATTCCATCCCCAGCACCGGCCCTAGCTGGCTCAGGGAGTCCAGGTTTGAGCCAACAGCAAACTCCGCCCAGAGAGAGGGGGCCTGCCTGGCCACATAAACACACTTACACACATAGATACATATATACACGTGTACATTCGCACACAAGCAGAAAGACATGCCCAGAGACATTCACAAACTCAGATATTCTCATCCAGACACATCCATTCACTGAAAGATAAGCACTTTAATCGCTAACATTTATTACATGGTACTACGTACTTTACAGGTATCAACTTCTCTAATCTTCATAAAACAACACAAGGTGCTGGTATTATCCCCATTTTGCAAACGAAGAAACAGAAGTCGGCAGGTGTTAACTAACTTGCACAGGCATCTGGTAATAACTGCCTAACACATGAGCACTAGGGACTGTGCTCAGAGGTGTATGTGCGTTGTTTCATTTTGCCACCTTAGAAACTTTTTCTAGAAGTTATTATTACTCCCATAGTGTAGGCATCAAAAATGGAGGCCAGATGGTTTAAACCCCGTCTGTGGCCTTACAGCTGGTGAGATGAAGGGAGACTCCTCACACATGTGCACAGGAACACTTACAGACACATGGGTAAAGAGACACATGTGCACACTCACAGGCACACCCACAAACAGTTTATTTCACCTAAGCTAAAGTAGGATTCCTGAGAACGGCCCCTAGCTGCATCCAGCAAAAGTCCCCTCCAGCCTGACTCCATGTTCTTCACCCCTTATAAGTGGCCCAGCCCAGCTCCACCAATGTCACATGTCACTTCAGGAAGGGCAAGTTCAGACCTAAATGGAGGAGAGGCTTCAGGTTTACGCTCCAGTCAGCTGGCTTCACAGTCTACCCTCAACTTCAGTCCCAAATTCAGTTTCTTCAGCATCCCCTATGTGGTCATGAAAGAAGGTGCAGCTGCCCTCTTCCAAAGGGGATCACACGCCCATGTAGGGAGCACCCCAGAGACTCTGAGTACTGCCTGGAGGCTAGCCAAGAAAGGCTCCCGGCCTTCACCACTTGAGTCATACCCTGCAGGTCCAGATGAGGTTGAACAGGGACCATGGGAGAAGGCTTGGCACAGGGACCCAAACATTGAGTAGAAGAGAGCTTGTGTTGCCCTGGGGAGCTGGAGTCACACTGCGGAGAGATGGCGAGGCCTGGAGGAATAGAGGATAGAGGGGCTTGGGGTAGGGCCACTGCTTGATCCTCTCCTGCGTTTGTTCCACCACATATCTGCTGTGGCTTACTGGCTAAGTGGGGGAGGGTAGGAAAACTCCTGTTGCTTGTGGAACAAGCAGTGGAGACTCAAGTCCAGAGAGCTGAGAGAACAGCTATGCAGAAGGAGAGATCAGAAGAGTTCGGCAGGCCAGGAAGTTGCCCACTGTTTGAAGTTTCCAGGCATTGTGAGAAATCTCTGAGCAGGGGTGGGAGGTATACTGGGCCCAGGCCTCCCAAGTAGCCCTGGTAGAGAGTGCCCAGGAAGGCCTGACATAGCCAGAGAAATCTCTACTGCCTCTCATGGTTTCTCCCAACCCCACCTCCATCCCCATCCCAGATTTCCCCAATTGTTTCTGTTGTCACAAGCTCATCCACCCTGTGGTCAGAGGACAGCTCAGCATGGACGTCCACTGGAAAAGGGTTTTTTGAGAGACGAGTGCTTAACTCCCACAGATGAACCAGGAATCATAGTGGCTCAAGCAATGGGTCTAAGACAGGGAGACATTCTGAGCTCGAGAATTTACATGTCTAAGAAGCTCCAAGGTTCCTGATCTGGAGATCACACTTTGGGAATGACTGCTTGCTAGAATAAGAGAAAATCAGGGACCATTCCAGTTCAAAACTAAATTTCCAACACAACTTTAGAATGCGAAAGTTCCCTAAAGACAGAAGTTACAATCCCTTCAACAGTTTGTCTTTGCCCTTGGCCAACCTCCATCTGCCCAGCTTCTGCATCACCCTTACCATCTGTTGGTGGGTCTTTTGTGGGCTCTGTCATGGCTCTTTCTCCTCCACCACACCACAAGACAGAAACGGCATCCTCCACTCTGCCCTCCACCTGCACACAGAAGGCTACCAAGATGAGGGTCCTGCACAAAATTAGCTGATGACCCGCTAGGTTTCCAGTTCCAGGGATAGAGATAACAGATCAGAAGGCCACGATGGCAGCAGCTGAAATGCCAACCCCACCCAGAGAGATGAGAGACAGGCAAGGATCCCAGTACCCACAGTTGCAACCTCCTGTGGCCCCAAGAAGTGCATGTGGAGATGCTGCTCTGTCCCCAGGAGTGATGGAGAGACAGAGCCCTCTTGGAGGACAGGGAGAAGTGAACCTTGCCACAGAATACCAGACAGGTTGGTGAGGACATACCATTAGCTCACCTGAACAATGGCCCATTGGTGCTCTGCAATTCTCTCACGAAGGAAAATGTTCTTCAACTCCCAGAGTCAATGTGAGAACCTGTAATATGATCAGAATGGAGAAATAGAGGGGCCAGAAGACTCTCGGGGACCTCTGGGTGCAGGGGTTCTGAAATTGTATGACCCACTAGAATCACATGGGGGGCCTAAATGCAGAGTCCAAGACCTCCCTCGGGAGTTCTGAGTCAGTAGGTGGGTGGTGTGCTAGAGCCCATACGAACCTCTCTTCCCAGTCTAAGTAGTCAGCCTGTCCTCTCTGCTCTTTACCCTCAGATTGTCTTTCTAAACCCTCCACTATTTCCTGGCTTCACAGCCAACACCCTGTTCTTCACCATCATCTCAAACCTGGACTCCTGTTTAGTCTCTGCACCTGCATGGACCTCCCTGTCTCCTCTTCAGTCTTCTATCCTCCCTTAACACACAGCAGCTGGAGTCATCCTTTAGCAGTGTAAATAAGAGCTTGCCTTCCTGACCTAAAACTCTAATGGCTTCTTCTAATTGTGTTTAGAATAAAAATGGCAAACCCTTTACTTGGACTTGTGAAACCCTGCATTTCTTTTGTCTCCCTGAGGGTCTCAGGTCACAGCATCTCCTTGAGAGATGTCTTCCTTGAAAGTAAAGAACCATTCAAGTGGTATCCTCCTGTGAATACCCTTTAGCACTCTCTGAAAGTTTTTTGTTTATCTATTTGTTTGATTATTATCTGTCTCTCCCGCCCCCCACAGCTCCAGAACAGAGACTCTATCTTCTGCACAGTGCCTGGCACAGTATCTGGTCAGTAAACGTTTGTGGAATTATTCGAGTATGATGGAAGAAGTAGCTGTCCCATGTGACACAGCAGAGAGGGCCCAAGATCATCCACAAACTAGATGCAAAAAAGAGAAAGGGAATCAGCAGAAACCCAGCCCCCAAGAGGGAGAGGACTTGGGTTTCCAAGGATTTGCTCTGAGAAGGGCATTCGCACTCCTGGTTTGCGAGACCCAACAGCTTCCCTGCCCTGGGACCCATGAGACTCCCATATATTTCTTTTTCTTTCTTTCTTTCTTTCTTTCATTTTAAAAAGCAACTTAGGTTAAAAGAAAAAGAAGTTAAGTTATTGTAAAGAAAAACAGCAAATATAGCCTGCAGTAGAATTTAATATGGCTTGTAGGGGAATTTAATATAGTCTGTAGGAAAATTTGATAATTCTCTTAGATAGGAGCTGTTGTTAACCCCGTTTTATATTTAAAGAAACAGGCTCAGAGAAGCTAAGTAACTTGCCCAAGGTTCCAGAGAAAGGAAGTGTCAGAGCTGGATTAGGACCCAAAAATCTAATTCCCAAGTCCAAGCACTTTTCATTTATTGGAGGAGAGAGAGAAAAAAGGTTTATAAGAGTTAATTGTGTATTTATCATCTCAAACATGTCAGCTACTGGAAAACATAAACTACATTTTTTGAGTCAAGATTCACTTGAAACAGGGACCAAAGGGAGGCCCAAATTTTACCTGTATGGTGACCACTTATATACCTAATCCTGAATTATACCCCACATCTTTAAAACAATTTTAAAAAAGACTTATTTGGCATAAGAACAGAGAGAATGAGATTTTCCTGAGCTAAGTAAACAATTGGTAGAAGATGGGAAGAAGGTGGTCTAAAGAAATGCTTGCATGCATGTTCTTTGTGGTGGGATACCCATGCATTTTAACATTTTTCTTATTTCCCTTAAACTGGCTTCAGTTTTTAAAATTTACTTACAAGCTTAAAAGCCCCCTCTTTGCATCGCCTCAGTGAAGACAGTAACAAGAGAAGGCCCACAATTTAACGAGAAGAACACAGCACGGGGCATGAAGGTTTGAGGCTTATCTTTTGTCTCTGTGAACCTGAATAAGTGTCTCTTCGTCTGAGTTCCATGTCTGCAGATCCTGAGACCTGGTCTAAGAGTCCTTCTAGGCATATCCGATGAGGACTCTGAGCCCATAAGGTAAGGAAAGGGACCATCTTTCAGGCAAAATGTATATTCTGTACTTTTTCATATCCCAGGCAGATCTCAGCAGAAAAGAAAGCCACTCAGGTGGGATGTGGACATCAATTTAGCGAAGGGCTACTTATGTCCAGGGTTAAGAGAATAACAAGTGGTTTGAGGCACACGGGGACTCACAGCTGTGGGCAGCCATTACTGCCTCCAAGTCTAGAAGGGCAAGGGGGGAAATGGCTTACTCGTGTTCTGGGAGACCACAGAGGAGGCTTCCCAACAGAAATTATGATCCCAAGAACATGATTCCCAAAGGCAGAATGTCGGGAAGAAATCCTCTGACCTATCTCAGCTCCTTCCTCTGATCTCCAACTGGTGCTTCCACTGGCTGAACCCAACCAGGGAGCAAGGATGTCCAGGTGCTGTGGCCTAAGGACTGGATCCTGAGGACATAGCAGAGCAGAGACTATGGAGAAGCTGTGGGGGAGGGTGCACAGTACAAATGGTTTATAAGCAGAACCCAGAGAAAAACCAAGACCTGTAAACTCTCTAAGTCCACACAGACTCTCTCGCATTTAAATGTCTCTGTAGAAGCGCTGAACTCTCCAGAAAGCCTTTAAATTGCCATAATAGTCTCAATAGGCCCAGATTTACAGCCCTTGACTAAGGGCCTGCCAAAGGAAAGTTTCACCAGGAGATGAAAAATCTGACAATTTGAATAATTGAAAAGCCTTAATGCCAACCCCCAGACACATTATTGAGACTGGATGGGTAATTGCCCAGAAAGGATGCTTCTAATAGAAACCATGCCCAGTCCAGGATCTTGTAGGAAAGAAAGAATTGATGTGTTTTAAATTCCCTACAATTAACACTTACCCACGGTTTAAAAGGTTCAACTTCCAGAACCCATCCATGCTCAAGCTCCATTAGGAAGGGGCAGGAAGGGTGGCATGCAGAGAGAGACAGGCTTCAATCCAGAAAATTAAGAACCTTCTAAGAGTAAGAAGGTTCCTAAAGAATGTGCCACTTCAGAATATGGTGACCTCACTATTGCCAGAGGAAGTTTAGTACAGTAAACATGAACGACTTATAAACAGACTTATGCCTGGCACTGTGCACATATCTTGGAATACAGTGATGGTTAAGGCAGGGTCTCTGGCCTTGGTATGCTCTCAGACTATAGTGGAGAAAAATATCTAAATTGACCATTCCTATACTAAGAGATAATAACAGAAATGGGTTAAAATGTCCCAAAACAATTGTGTATTTCTGCTTTATATATTGAGAGGCTATGTTATCAGATGCATATACATTTAAAATTATTCTTGCTGGAAAATTTTAAATTTTCTTATCATAAGGTGGTCCTCATGGTCCTTCTAATGCTTTTTGTCTTGTAGTCAATTTTATTCATAATTAATATAACTACACTACCATTATTTTGGTTAGTGTTTGCATGGTATATTATTTTCATTCTTTTACTTTTTCTCTTTCTGTATTTTTATGTTTTGGATGGCTCTTGTAAAGAGCCTACAGTTAGACTTCTTTTTTAATCCAGTGAATGCAAATGGAGGTGAGAGAGTTATGTGCTACACAAATGGGTATCTGTGAGAAGGCTTTCCCCCGCAAAAAAGGAACTTGTCAAAGCAAAAGACCTAAGGGAAGAGTGTGCCTGGTGGCTCTGAACAAGAGCAGAAAGACCAGCAAGCTGGAGCAAGATGAACAAAGTGTGAAGAGGGAGAGGAGATGAAGACAAAGATAGAAAATGCTGGAACGATGCCTTTAAGTAGTGGAAAGGGGGTAAGATCTGGTGCATAAATGGAAGAGATCACTGTAGCTAGGAACATAAAATGTTAGCCTATGGCAACCAGTGGGAGAAGAGTACCTGGGTGCAGGTGCCAGGAGATGTGGCGATGTTTTGGTGGGAGTCTGTGGGGCTCTCATCTGACTGATGCCAGAAAGTAGGAAGCAAGGTCAGGAACTGAGAGTAAGGAGGGTAGAGGAGGTGTTAGGAGTTTGAGGAGAGGGTGTGAAATGGTGATCTAGAAGTAAACAGGAGAGTGTATGGACTAGAGACATAGAATATGAATTCCTGGTCACAGTAAAGGCCTAATTAAGGCTCGGATGATAATGGATTCAGGGATTTAAAATAGGCAATCAATATAGTTGCATGTTTTTCTCTAGTCTTAAGGTTCCTAGATCCAGATGCCAAACTAGTGCTAAAACCTTCCCTACCAAATTCTGCTGAGAAAGTCATCTGACCTTGTCTTGAACACTTCTAGCAACGGAGAAACTTTCACTTCTTGAGACTTTCGTGCTGTCTTTAGTAGATGTGTCTGACAGAAAGTGTTTCCCTACATTGAGTTGATATTTCTCTTCTCATTAGGTCACCCTATGTCTGAACCTGGGGACCTGTTTCTGTTGTCATTTAAATTTCACTATCTCACCCTACATCTGGTTATCTGGAAACGCATCCAGAAATTTGACAACGCGCTAATTGGCAAGACTGCAAGAAACAAGAACTCCTACTTAAGGCAGGTAGAAATTCAAAATGGCACATTTCCTAAATCTAGCAAAATTAAATATGCATTTACTCTTTGATTATACAATCCCACTTCTAGAAAGGATTAAAAATGATATCATATCAGATTAAAATTAAATTTTAAGACATTTCCAGATTATGCCCATGTATATATACCCTGAGAAAATAAATGCAAATATTTCGCAAAATTTCGCTCCAAAGATTATTTTTATGGCATTTTTATGATAATAGAAATCTGGAAACAACTTACATGTATATAGGGCTTCATTACATAAATTGTGACACATTTATCCAATGAAATGTGAGATAGACAAAAAGAAACAAATAGAAGAACACAGAATGGCATAGAAAGATATACAGTGAGACATTTCAAAGAAGTAAGTTTAGTCACACATTTTATCAATACGTAAGATATGCTATTGTTTAAATGTATATGTCCCTACAAAATTAAAATACTAAAGTGATAGTATTAAGGGGACTTTAGGAGATGATTAGCCATGAAGGCTCCACTCTCATGAATGGGATTAGTGCCCTTATAAAGAACTTGGGGAAAGGAGTCCCCCTTCCATCTCTTCTGTGATGTGAGGACACAGCATTCATTCTTTTTTTTTGCCCTTCCGCCAAGACACAGCAACAGGTGCCACCTTGGAAGCAGAAAGCAGCAGCCTTCACCAGACACTGAATTTACCGGCATCTTAATCTTGTATTTCCCAGTCTCCAGAACTATAAGAAATAAATGACCATCCTTTATAAATTATCCAGCCTATGGTATTTTGTTATAGCGGCAGAAACTAAGATGAGATGTAAAAGAAAGAACACACACCATCCTATGAATAGTGAATTCCTCTGAATGATAGGATAACTGAAGAACACAGACACTTTTTTTGCAGGGGCTTTCCTATATTTTCTAAATGTTCGACACCTCCCTAATTTTGTCTTCACCCGCCTCCCATCTCCAGCCGGGAGAGCTCTAAGCCTTTTCTGAGCTCAGATTGCATTTTGAAATAGCAAATTTGAGTGAGAAAAACAGGCTCAAGAAGAAGAGCCGTCCTGTGTCTAAATTCAGGGATCCTCATTCATGCCCTTGAAGGTCCCCAACTCCGCCACTTCTCCATCTCGGCCCCAGCCTTTGTGCTTTGTGGGAAATCAAGAAAGAAACAAAAAAGGGCCTGCCTCTTTTTCTCAGTCCCCAGGTGTTTCAGGAAGGCTTCTCAGACAAGAGGAAGCTTCAAGACTCCTTCCTCCCTAACACTACCATCTGCCCTCCGGAATCCTGAGTGCCTGGGTAAGACGTTGCCGCGTGTCTGTGAGGGAGGTCCCATTAATTCAAATGTACAGGCCAGGCAAATAAGGCTCAGAGGGAAGAAAGAATCAGATGAGTCTGGGAAAACTTTCTGGCAGGGGACTGGGAGTAGGGGCGAGGTGGAGGGAAGAAACCAAAGCACACTGAGCGTTGCTTGGTGCGCCCTCTGGTGGACAAGGAGTTGTCTCGCACCCTGCTGGAGCGACTGGGAGAGGGAAGGGATTTTAAGGTGCCGCCAAGACCCTCTGCCCTTGTATTTTTTGAAATTCTCATCCCCGCGTCATACTAAAAGGCATCTTATCTCACATAGAATATAACTTCCATACAACTACATAAGAGTTAAATTAGAGTAGACCGATAGGCATGAAGATATTTAAATAAACGTTTATCTGTTGTCCCATTTTCATATTTTGAAGCGAAAAACGTACTTTGTAAGCGCGAACATTTTCGTGGGTCCTTGAAAAATTGTAGGTTCTGGGCTCATAGTTCTGGAAGCTAGGTAATAAGAAGTCCAGACTGTTGCCTTGAACTGAGGTTTGCACACTTCCTAGTGGATACTTCTCCGGTTTGGTATGTCAAGGAGGCAGCAGAAGCAAGAACCAGCAGTGTGACCACAGCCTGGCATGCGAGGATGGGGAAATACTCCAGGCACCAACCTGGGCACCCTAGGAGCTTAGCTGAGACCGCTCAAAACTTTCACAGATTTTACTGAACCCAGAGAGACAACAACAGATAAACAAACATCAAAAGAATGCAAAGTCTGGCTTTACTGTCCAAGGCTGGTTTTGAACACCAAGAGCTGTCTCAGGTCTCAAAGGCCTGTAACATTTCACCTCCATCCTAAAGAGATCATCATCAACCAGCCTCAGAGAGTTGACTCTGGTTCCTAGTACCCCATATTTTCAGCTCGCAGCCTGCCTTCATGTGGTCAGTGTCATTGCAACACCCATCATCAATGAGTCTCTTCCTAATCATCTCAACCACCCTTTTCTGAAATCAAGACCAAAGAAGAGATCCGTTCCCTCATGGTCACCTCGAGCCCTTATCCCAAGTTCTAGTTTCAAGTTCTAGAACAAGCACATCCCCCTAGATAACTTGGAAAAGTAATAAGCTTACCCTACAGGTAAGACCTTGTCTTCTACAGAAGGCTCTTAGCTTTATCCTGGCTGCCCTATCCCTGCAAGCACAGCCTAACCCACAATATTCTTTTACTAAGAATTGAAAATCATACAAACAGTAATATCATTTCTTAGCACAAAGCATTGGGCATTTTTCTCTGTGTCTGCGATGGACCAAGATCTAGTAACTTTTATCTTTCTGGAGGCTCGGATTGGAGGGCTGCTGAAGAATCATCAAATGGATGCCATAGTTTTAAAAGGGCACATTCTCTTCCAAAGCAGACTCTGAAAGACACTTGCTGTCTGCTAAGACCCAGGAGTGATTTCTTCTCTTGAGCTTTTACAGAGGCAGAATAGCCAATCATAGATTAACATAACACTGAGTTATTTGGGGGCAGAGAGCACAGGGACAGAATTAAACAACTTCTGCCCGATGAGCACTCCAGCCTACTGAGGAATAATGCACTTTTAGAGAAAAGAAAACTAAGAGATACAAAGGCATAAAGGACTTACAAGGGATTCAGTTCCTGTGTGTGGTTCAAACAGTGAGAAATCAGGAAAGACAGAATTTACGAACCCGACTTTCCCTCCCATCTTAAATATTCTAAGTCTCCATTCTTGCCCTCTGCTCGTCTCTACAAACACTCAATAGCTCTTTGTATGTATTATCATGATCTCAAATACCTCCTAATCAAATTCCAGTGACTCCCATATTTAATTATTCAGCATAGATCTCTCTGAGTTACAGATCATTTTAGCCACTTGGAAGTCCCTCAGTGTTATATGGCCCTAGAAGATATTGTCTTTTCTGGGGAGGGGCGGGTGTATCTAGCACCAAACCCTTCTTTCCTATTAGCACCTTGATCTTCCACTTGAAGAATCCCTGTTGTGTATAGTCTTGGTGGAAGGCAGTACCTACTTCCCTTGATGGAGGCTGAATGCAATAGATATTCTCTCTCCCCAACCCAGCACAGTGGGGATGCAAACACACGAGGTGGGTTCAGCTTTCTCCCAGGGCTCTAAATTTTGAGCAAATGATCTAACAAAGTAGAACGACTAAAGGTCATATGGATTACAGTGGCAACAACAACAGAAAGACCTCTGTTCCTGCTCTAGCACATTTTCTGACGTTTTGCTGGTTAGCCCCCAGAGTATCCAAATTTTTTCTATTTCTCGGCTTTGTCCTCCACTTAGCTACTGTAGGAAGCAACCTCCAAGATGGCCTCTAATCATCCTGGCCTCCTAGTGTTCATGCCTCCCACACTATACTATGGTTGCCAATAGAATATGGCAGAAGTGATTTGGGTATAAAAGACTTTGCAGCTTCCACCTTACACGCTCGTTCTCTCTTCCCACCCACTCACCCCATCCTCTTCCTTTAATCAATTGCACTGGAGTAAGTGATGCCATGAACAACATTTTGAAGAAGACTGCATGGCAAGAAACTGAAACCTTCGGCCAGTAGCCAGAGGGCCTAGAGCAGGTCCCCCAGCCCCATTCAAGTCTCGCCTGTCATTTTGGCTGCAGCCTTAAGATCATCCAGAAAAGCCACTCCCACATTTCTGACCCTTAAGTATTTAGTGCTCTGATATACTTCCAAAAAGTTGCCTTTCTTCATGAGAGGGCTTGGGTTCGTTTCTATTGCTTACAGCCAAGAATCATAAGAGATTGATACCATGAGTGGCGTTCAGGAAAAAGACACTCAGAGAAAAGTGCAGAATGAGAAATGTAGGATCGTGTATTTAGCTAATGTGTGACAAATAGCACCAAAGTTTGTTCATCCAAAATGAGGATCTAGAAACAATGACACCCGGTGTAAAACTGGTTGCCTAGAATCAGGTTTCCATCAAGTGTAAGAGTTTGGATAACCTGAGGATCTCAGAGCGGAAGTGAATGCTTATGTTCTCTAAAATCCCAAAACTCTCAACTCAAGACATGAAATGAAATCCAAGGACTTTCCATAATAGTGCTAAAGAGATTTCTCATCAACTGTAGGACTACGATGACCAAAATGTAAACTTGACATGAGCCTGCTATCACAGGATTATATCAAATGACCGCTAGGTGTCTTGAGTGAAACTAGGAGATTAATAAGGAATGAAGACGATCCCGAGATTTTTGAAAGAAGATATTTGGATAGTTTCAGAGACATTTCAGATGACTCCAGCTTCTCTACATGAGGTTTTTGTGTCTGAGAAATGTCCCCCATACCCAGCTGAGAGGGCTTGCGTTTCCCTTTCTTAAGGATACTTTTATTTTGCAAGACTTGCTACCCTCATGCCTACTGTATGTGTGTGTGTGTGTATATATATATTACGTATTGATATATATCCATACTTGTATACTTACATATATAACCTTATATATAGGATACAATCATAGCTTATATCATTTTATATGTTACAAACTTCCCTTCTAGTTTGCCAGTTGCTTTTTCACTTTAGTATGATTTTTTTAAAAAACAGAAAAGTTTTTTGTTTTGTTTTGTTTTTTAGTTGGAGTCTCACTCTGTCGCCCAAGCTGGAGTGTAGTGGCACGCTCATAGCCACCACAGTCTCGACCTGCTGGGATCAGGCGATCCTTCTGCCTCAGACTTCCAAGTAGCTGAAACCACTGGCATGCACCACCACACCCAGCTAATTTCTTTTTTTTTTTTTTTAATTGTAGAGACAAGGTCTCACCAAGTTGCCCAGACTAGTCTCGAACCTCTAGGCTCAGGCAATCCTCTCACCTCAGCCTCCCAAAAATGCTGGGATTATAGGCATGAGCCACTGCACCCAACCTGAAAATAGAAGTGTATAAGTTATCAACTTTCTACAGTTAGCACTGTTGAGGTTGTTTAAGATGACTTTTTTACTGTGAGGTCAGAAAGATTTCTCTTATATTTTCTCCTAAAAGTTCTAAATATTTTTCCATTTCACAGTAAAGTCCCTAATCCATGTGAAATTGATGTTTTGCAGAGTGTGAGATACGATTCAATTTTTTTCATATGACTAACCAATTTTCCGAACGTCATTTATTGAGTCATTCCTCTGTCATAGATCAAAATTTTGTATGGATGCACCTCAACTTGCCATGGGGTTATAACTGATAAATCCATCATAAGTTGAAAATATTATAAATCCAAAATGCATTTAATATACCTAACTCACCAAACAACATAGCTTAGCCTTAGCCTATCTTAAACATGTTCAGAATATTCACATTAGCCTACAGTTGTGCAAAATCATCTAACACAGAGCCTATTCTATAATAAAATTCTGACTATCTCATGTGACTTATTGAATACCGTACTGAAAGTGAAAAGCAGAATGGTACTTGAAGTACTGTTTCTACTAATGTGTATTGCTTATGCACCATTATAAAAGTCAAAAAATTTTTAAGTCAAACCATCTTAAGTGAGGGGCCATCTCTATATGCATAGGTTTAATTCTGGGATATTGATTATTCCTCATTGGTTTATTGCTAGACCAGTACCACTCTGTCTGAATTACTGCATGTTTATAATGAGTCTCATCATTCTCAAATATTTTAAGATAAAAATAAATGATAATAATAAATTTAAACTGTTTAGATAGTTTAAATCATTCTCAAAATATTTATTATTTTGCAAGAGCATTTCGGCTGTTCTTTATCATTTTATCTTCTAAATAATTTTAGAACCAGTTTGCCAAATTCTAAAAATAAAATTATTTTGAGATATTTATTACAGTTTCATTTAATTACAGAATATTTGACACCTTTAGGATACTGAGTCTTTCCAACCATGCACATATTCGGCTTCTCCTGTTATTAAGCTATTTTTAGCGTATCCCAGTAAAGTCTGATAATTTTCTCAACACAGATTTTGCACATTCTTTGGTATATTCCTAGGTTCTTTACATTTTTTGCTGGTATTGTCATTGATATCTCTTATGCACTATATTTTCAAATACATTTACTATAAATCATTCAATCTGAGGTATACTGATCTCATCGTCAGTCATTTTTCTAAATACTCTAATTCTAATAATTTATGTGTCTATTGTTGGGAAATCCTTTGTATATAATTATAAAAACTTTTTTCCTGTTTTCTTTATTCTCTTATTTTAGTCAGTTAGATAAGGATTCTTATAAATTGCTGAATAGAAACAATGATAATGGGTTTCTTTATCTTGTACCTTGATTTTAAAGGGAATTTTCTAATATTTCTTCACTAAGATAGATATTTGTTGCAGGTTTTTGGTAGATACCAATAATCAGGTTAAAAATGCTTCTTTCTATTCCCTGATTTCTCTGAGGCTTTCTCAGATCATCCCATCTACTGAGTTAATCACATAATTTTTTCTCTTTAGTTTGTTAATATTATTACATTTATACATGTATATGGTTATATTTTTTATTATTTTATTTAGGATATTTGCACCTATGTTCACGAGTGAGATTGACCTGCAATTTTTCTTTCTCATAAACATATGGTCTGTTTTTATTATGGATGCTGCATTGGCCTAGAAAGAGTTAGGTAGTATTTCCTGTTTTTCTATTTTTGGGAAAATTATATCCATGAGTAGAATCTGTTCCTTAAATATTTGGTTGACTTCACCTGCAAATCCAACAGATCTAGTGTTGTCCCTGTGACAAAATTTTACATGGCTGTTTCAATATATTATAGTTATACAATGATCTGGGATTTCTATTACTTCTTGGGTAAGCTCTAACATGTTTTGTGTTTTCTAGGAATGTGTCCATTTACATTGTAAAATTCATTGGCATAAAGATAGTCATGGTAATCTCGTACTATCATTTAATATTTATCGTGTTTGCAAGTATGTCATCTTTCTTATCTTGATATCATTTGCGTCTTCTCTATTTGTTATTGTTCAGCCTCACTAGAGGTTTGTCAATTTCATGAGTCTTTTCAAAGAACCAACTTTTGGCTTTGTTGACCCTTTTTGTTATCATTATCTTATATTTCATTACGTTTTAATCTTTTCTTATTTATTCAAATTCCTCGAGTTTTTTCAGTTTGTCTTTAATTTCTTAAATGGAACACCTAGCTTTTTAAACAGTAGCCATTTTTCTCTAATAACACAATTATATAGGACTAAAAAATTTTCTCAAGTTTCACTTTCATTGAATCTCCAAATTCTGATGTTACTTTCATTATCATTCAATGCTAGATAGTATACATTTTTCATTAAAATTTCTTCTTTGAATCTTGGCTTGTTTTGAAATGCCTTATATAATTTACAAATATCTAAACAGTTTAAATTTATTATTATCACTGATTTTTATCTTAATTGCATTATGGTCAATAAACGTGCTGGTCAAAATGACGTAAACCCCTACAATCTCTCTCTCATACTGATCATAACTGAAAACTTCAGGCAGAATACAAAAAGGATCTACTAGAGGACTCTTAAAAGTAAACAATAGGTAGATTAGAGAAGGAAAATGAATGACAAAAATACCAGTGAGTTTCCTGTTTTTTTCCTTCTCTTTTATCTCCTAAATTTAACCCATGAATGGTCGTTTCAGCAACTAAACTGTGCAGTGGACTGGACACACACAGCAAAAACTCTGAGAGAATCCCCCCTCTTTCTGGCCAGAGGAACAAAAGTATATCCCTTTAAGTTAAAATCTCTATTTTCATTTTGTCTCTCTGTTTCTTTTCTGGCCTGTTCCCAGGCCAGCCTTAGTGTCAGAGGTGCCCAGTCACAGTGATGACAGAAGTGCAGCCACTTTCAACCTATACATCTGATAAAAGGTAAAGTAAAAGAAAGTGTCTTAGTACCAAACGGCATGTGAAAAATATTCTCTCTCTCACTCTTTCTCCCCTCCCCTTGACTTTTTGCCCAATGGTGACTTAATTTGCATTAAACTGTGCAACATTACAGGTTATAGTCAGAGGAAACAGAAAAAGAGGGCTCCTAGGAACCAGAGAGTATAGGAAAAGTCTCAGAGAGGAAAGTACTGGAGAAGGGGATCCCATAAATTTGTATGTGAACCAACACAAATTCTACACTCACCTCCAAGCTATGTGCAGGTAGATGCAAATGGCACAGAAAAGTCTTAGAAAATTGAACTATTCCTGGAACCACCAATGAAACGTAATACTAAACTAGCATTCTAAATATAATCAGATTAATTTTCTGCCTGAAAAATCAGAACTCTCCAGGGAATGTTAACAAAATTTAGAATCTTACCATATAATATTCAAAAATTAATTGACATAAAAAGAGCAAGGAAAACCTAACCAAATCTTAATGGGAAATAAAATGAATAACCAACCTTGGGAAGATCTAGATATTAGAATTTTCAGATAAAATGTTAAAGCAGTTATTTCAACTATGTTCTATGGGGTAATATAAACACTCTTGAAATTGATGGAAAGATAGACATTGGCAGCAGAAAAATAAAAACTATTTTAAAAATGGAAAGTCTAAAATTGACAAATACAGTATTTCAAACAAAAAAATTCACTGAATAGATTCAATAAGAGAATATCAATGACAGAGAAAATAATCAGTAAACTAAAAGATAAACCAACAGAAATTACCTAAACTGAAAAAAAACACAGAAAACAGTACTTTAAAAAATGAACACAATCTCAAGAAATTGTGAGACAATATCAAAGACCTTACATTTGTCACTGGAGACCCAGAGAGGAAAAAAAAATTCTTCACAGAAAAATTGATGGCTAAAAATATTCCAAATTTGATGGAAGACTTAGATTTGCAGGTTCAATAAATTCTGAAAATCTCAAAAAACAGGAATAATAATCAAAAAATTATACACAAATATATTATAATTGAACAGAAAAAAACCTTAAAGAAAAAATCTTGAAAGCAATCAGAGAAAAGCAATGCATTACATATAGATGAACAAAGATTCAAATAAGTGTAGATTTCTGCTGAGAAACTATAAAGAACAAAAGAGAATGCAATGATATCCTTAAACTGATAAAAATAAAAGCTACTAATAATCCTATATCCAGTAAAAATGTCTTTCATGGATAAAAGCAAAGTAATTTATATCAGTGAAAATGGTGGAGTTAAGACCTCAAAAAATTCTCTCTTTCATAAATAAGAAGACTAGCAAAAATTGTCAAAAATCAACTTTTTCAAAACTCTAACAATTAACAAAAGGCTTGTAGCAATTCAGAAAGCATTTGTTAAAGAAAAACAGCTGTACTGCAGAAATAACAATGAGTTTTGTGGCATTTTAGCTTTCCCTGGTCTTATGCCCTCCTCTCCAACTCTTTGAAAACTAATATCCCACCACTGTGGTAAAAACCAACAACAGCAACTGCTAGAAGAAGCCAAATGAGGCTGCTCCTTCTTCAAAGTCTCATCCCCAAAGAGTTATTATTTGATCTCTTTGGTCATTCCTTGGACAATCTTATTTGCAATGTTGTCTTTATTTTATCTGACCCGGAGATTGCTCAGTGAAAAAATCTTTTTACTCAAGGTGTTCGTTGAAAACAACTACAGGCAATTCCTTAACTTCACAACTTCCTGAAGACATGGATATCACGTGAGGTAAACAGTAAACTAACTAAAGAGATCCAAGGGAAAACCTGGGAAATGTGACCTCTGTAAGGTTTGAAAAACTTGAACACATAACTGGGAACCTAGTTGGTTATGCACATGAACAGAGCTTTGTATATGCTCAGGAAAAACCTGAGAAGGTCCAAAGCTCTCACCTCTCACTGACCTTGAGGCTCTGTGAAAACAGAAAGTGAATAAGACAATTATCAACTGTTTAGCTGAATATTGAAATCATATCTCAACATGCACACAGAGCTCCTTAGAAAGCTCTAAGAAAATTATTAGTTCCAGATATTGAGGAAATATTTGCTCATTCATTCTATAATCACTATGCTAACCAAGCAGATACTTCAGTGGCTGCATAAAAAAGAATACAGACTTTATAAAATTATTTCAGATAAGTTCTTAAGCAAACAAGCAACAACTACAAAAAAACCACAGCAATTACAAATCCTGGGTCTGGGGATGAAGAAGTAATCTGATTTATAGAGTTGCCACTTTATATTATTTTAAATGTTCTGTTCTTACCAACAAAAAAATATGAAACATGCAAATAAACAATAAAGAATTGTCTATAACAGGGAAAAAAGAAATTAATAGAAACTGTCCTTTAGGAATCCCAGACATTGGACTTACTACACAATAACTTTAAATCAGTTATTTTAAATATGTTCAAATAACCAAAGGAAACCTTGTCTAAAAAAGGAAAATATAATGCTGTTTCATCAAATATATTAATAATAAGATAGAAGTTATTTTTTTAAAGAAATGAATAGAAAATCTAGAGTTAAAAAGTAAAATAACAGAAATGAAAATGTCACTAGAGGAGCTTAACAGCAAATATGGGCATGTACAAGAAAGAATCTTCAAACTTAAAGACAGATTAATTGTGATTATCCAACTTGAGAATCAGATATGTAAAAAGAATAAATGAAGAAAAATAAACAGAGCCTCAAAGACTTTTAGAACATCATCAAACATACAAATTTATGCATAATGTAAGTGTCAGAAGAAGAGAGAAAGAAAAGAACTAAAAGAATATTAGAATAAATAATGGCCAAAAATTTTCCAAAGTTGATCAAATACATTAATTTACACATCCAAGAAACTCAATAAACTCCAAGTAAGAAAAATAAAAAAGATCACACCTAGACACATCACAATCAAATTTAGAAAGGAAAAAACAAAGAGAAAATTTTGAAAGCAGCAAAAAAGAAAAGACTCATCATGGATTAGCAATTCTCAAAATTAACTGCTGATTTATTATCAGAAACCATGGAAGTCACAAGGCAGCAGGATAATATATTTAAAGTGTTAGAAGGAAAAAAATTCTGTCAACCAATAATTCTACATCCAACAAAATTATTCTTCAATCATGAAGGAGAAGTTAAGATAATTCCATATAAACAAAAACTAAGAGAAAGTGTCACTAGCAGATATTCCCTACAAGACATACTAAAGGGAGTGCTTCAAGCAGAAATGATAGAAGAGTAGAAAGTAATTCAAATCCACTTGAAGAAAAGGAGCACCAGTAAAGATATTACGTAAGTAAATATGAAAGACAATATAACTATATTTATTGTTTGTAATTGTTTTTTTCCTCTTATTTGATATGAAAAACAACTACATAAAACAATATTTACCAACTTGTGTTAATAGGTATACAGTGTATAAAAGTGTAATTTGTATGAAAAATAACAGCACAAAGGAGGGAGAATGGTGCTCTATAAGAGCATAATTTTTAATACTATTGAAAGTAAATCGTTATTAATCCGAACTAGATGGTTACACATTAAGATGCTAATTATAATCCTTAAACAACCACCAAGAAGGCAACTTAAATTTTAAATATATATTGTAAGTGATATAAATATACGTAGTAAAAACAAAAATAAGAGCATTAAAATGTTACATTATAGCTGGGCTCTGTAGCTCAGCCTGTAATCCCACACCTTGGGAGGCTGAGGTGAGTGGATTGCCTGAGCCTGTGGGTTCAAGACCCACCTGGGCAACTTGGTGAGACCTAATCTCTACAATAAATTAAAAAGTTATCTGGGTGTGGTAGCATGCACCTGTAGTTCCAGCTACTTGGAAGGCTGAGGCAGAAGGATCGCCGGAGCCCCGGAAGTCAAGGTTGCGGTGGCCGGGAGTGGCCACTGCAATCCACTCTGGGCAACAGAGTGAGACTCCAACTCAAAAAAAATAAAAATAAAAATAAATAAAATGTTACATTATTAAAATATCTAAGTAGAGAAATAAAAAGACATAATACACATGAAAAATGAATAGCAAAATGGCAGGCAAAAATCCTATCCTATTAATTATATTACATTTAAATAAATTAAACACCGAATTAACAGATCTTAGAAGGATGAATGAAAATACATCTAATTACATGCTCTCTGTGAGAGACATGTTAAATTCAAAGACACAAATAGGTTGAATGTTAAAGAATAAAAAATATATGCTTTACAAGTGGTATATAAAAGAAGTCCAAAATGTTTATATTAATATCAGACAAAAGAGATTTTATAAAAGAATTTTACTGGAGACCAAAAATAATATTTTATAGGGATAAGAGAGTCAATTTATTAAATGTATATAACAATCATAAACGTGTGCACCTAGCAAGAAAACCTCAAGATACATGAAGCAAAAAACTGACAAAATGTAGACAATTCAACAATCAAATTGGAGACTTCAATGCCCAATTCTCAATAAAGGAATAAAAACTAGACAAACTATTATCAAGGCAATAGAAGACTTGAACAATACTATAAATCAGATAGACCTAACAAACATCTATAAAACAATCCATCCAACAACAGCAGAATACATACACACCATACAGACCAAACAACTCTAGTTATCCTGCTTCCCCGGAGCTGGAGTAACTCCCAGGAGTCTGCAGTTACTGAGACATCCCTCTAGTTAGTGGAGTAGTGCTGTGCTTTTCCCTGTCCCCCAAGATCAACATGACAGATGTGTTTGTCCATTCTGCACCTGGTCTTGCAGTCAGGGATAGTACCAAGCCCCACCATCCCAGGATCTAAGGTAACCACTAAATGATGCCTCATTCCCAGGGACCTGAGTTGCCACTGAGACTTATCGGTTTAGGTTTCTGAATTGCAACTTTTCTATGTGTCTTGGGATCGAGCTTCTAGAGTGCCCTTTCTTCCCTGAAGGTAGGCCAGGGCTGTGCTCTGCCCCCAAGAGGTAGGATCACAGCTAAAAATGAATCCTCTGGACCTGAGTTTCTAGGGAGTGTCTCAGAGTCTGGCTCTACAGGAAACCTACATCCAACTCTGCCACAGAGAACAAACCTGCACCCTAAGACCCAGGTGCCACAGTAGGCTTGGGAGACACTTGGCCTAGGACCTCGGCCCTACAACTACTCTGAGCAACTGCATCTGGAAACCAAAACCACTGTAGTACATTGTAGGACAGCTCAGACCTGAAACTAAGGCGGATTCCCTTGCCTAAGTCTCCCCATTATGGGGAAAACAAAAATAGGAGGACCTCAAAAGTCCTTGTTCTGAGACATTAACAACCTATACTGCCACTGTCAATAACAGAAATTTTTATGACTTAAAACACTAAGGCACCCACAGATATTACTGATGTTGAACACCAAAGAAGTTGCACTGAGACTATACCATTGCAACTATCTGGAAGAATTGTCGCACCCTTCCAACCTCACACTATGACCCAACTGAAGGTGAAAGTTCACTCTAGAAAGTTTGAAAGAGGCAATTATAACACTAGATGCACATATATCAACACAGGGACACACACACAAAAAAGACCACAAAAAAGCAAGGAAATCTGACACCACAAAAGGAACATAACAATTCTCTACTACCAGACCCAATGAAAAGGAAATCAACAAACTGCTGGGAAATAAATTCAAAGTAATGATCTTAAGGAAACTCAACCAGGTACAAGAAAATACAGGTAGACAATTCAACAAAATTGGAACAATTCATGATATAAATGAGAAACTCAAGAGATAAATATCATTTAAAAAAAGAAATTCTGCAACTGAAGAATTCAATTAATGAAATAAAAAATATAATACAGACTTTCAGTAATAGGCTTGATCAAGCAGAAGAAAAAAACTCTGAACTTAAAGCTATGTCATTTGGAATTGTCTCGTTAAAGAGTTTTTAAAAACAATAATGAGAGTGAAGAAAGTCTATAAGACTTAAGAGAATACCATCAAGTTTAATTTTTTGTATTATTAAAGTTTCAGAAGGAGAAGAGATGGAAAAAGACATAGAAAACTTATTTAATGAAATACTAGCTAGAAGCTTCCAATGTCTGAAAGCAATATGATCAAAGATTCCCAAATAGATCCCGCAAAAATAGTTCTTCCTAGGGCACTTTATAAGCAATTGTCAAAAGTCAAAGACAGACCCTAATTTCTCCACACACCGGAAGAATGCAGCCCTCTTTCCATGCCCAGCACAGCCATGGCTCCTGGTCCCAAGAAGCATCTGAAGCGGGTAGCAGCTCCAAAGCATTGGATGCTGGAAAAATTGACCAGTGTGTTTGCTCCTCACCCATCCACTGGTCCCCACAAGCTGAGGAAGTGTCTCCCTCTCATCATTTTCCTAAGAAACAGACTAAGGTATGCTCTGACTGGAGGTGAAGTAAAAAAGATCTGCATGCAGTGATTCATTAATATCAATGGCAAGGTCTGGACTGATCTAACCTACCCTGCTGGGTTTATGGATGTCTTCAGCATTGACAAGACTGTAGAGAATTTCTGCCTGATCTGTGACACCAAGGGTCAGTTTGCTGTTCATTGTATCACACCTGAGGAGGCTAAGTATAAGTTGTGTAAAGTGAGAATGATCTTTGTGGGCACAAAAGAAATTCCTCATCTGGTGACTCATGATGCTCGGACCATCCTCTACCCTGATCCCCTCATCAAGGTGAATGACACCATTCAAATTGATTTGGAGACTGGCAAAATTACTGATTTCATCAAGTTTGACAATGGTGAAACTGTGTATGGTGACTGGAGGTGCTAACCTGGGAAGAATCAGTGTGATCACCAACAGAGAAAGACATCCTGGGTCTTTTGATGTGGTTCATGTAAAAGATGCCAATGGCAACAGCATTGCCACTTAGCTCTCCAAGGTTTTTGTTATTGGCAAAGGCAACAAACTGTGGATTTCTCTTCCCTAAGGAAAAGATATCTGCCTCACTATTGCTGAAGAGAGAGACAAAAGACTGGCATCCAAATAGAGCGGTGGGTGAAATGTTCTCTGTGACATGTTAAAAAGATCTTTACCTAATTAAAGATAACACAGTGTGGTTCATTGCCCCTTGGCTTTTACAAAAAAAAAGTCAAAGACAAAGAAATAATTCTACAAACAGCAAGAGAAAAGCATGAAGTCACATGTAATGAATGCTCCATTAGATTAACAGGATATTTTTCAAGAGAAAACTTACAAGCCAGGAGAGAATAAGATATAGAGAACTGAAAGAAAAAAATTATCAGACAAGAATACTATATCCAGCAAAGCTATCCTTCAGAAAAGAGAGAGAAATAAAGTCTTTCTCAGACAAGCAAAAACTGAGTGAATCTGTTATCATTACACCAGTCTTACAAGAAATAGTCTAGGTAATCCTGCATCTAGGAGTAAAAAGACAATAATCACCATCATAAAAACACACAAAAGGCCAGGCTCGGTGGCTCAGCCTGTAATCCCATGCCTTTGGGAGGCTGAGGTGAGTGGATTGCCTGAGCCCGCGGGTTCAAGACCCACCTGGGCAGTGAGACCTCATCTCTACAATAAATCAAAAAATCAGTCAGGCATGGTAGCACATGCCTGTAATTCCGGCTACTTGGAAGGCTGAGGCGAAAGGATCACCGGAGTCCAGCAGGTCGAGGCTGTGGTGGCCGGGAGGGGCCACTGCACTCCAGTCTGGGCGACAGAGTGAGACTCCAACTCAAAAAAATAACACACACACACAAAAGTATAAAACTCACTGATAGAGCAAATACACAAAACAAAAAAGAATCAAAACATATCACAACGAAAAAGCTATCAAACCTCAAACAATAAAAAAAAGAAAAGAACGATGTACATACAAAACAACCAGAAAACAATTAGCAAAATGACAGGAGTAAGTCCTCACCTGTCAATAATATTCTTGAATGTAAACAAACTAAATTTTCTACTTGAAATGTATAGACTGGCTAAATGAATTATTGAAAAGTTTGTGTAAAAGAATAAACAAAATTAATGTCATTAACTAGACCAGAAAAAAAGATACAAATAAACAAAATCAGAAATTAAAAAGGTGATATGACATCTGATATCACAGAAATACAAAGAATCACTAGAGATAATTATAACTACCCACCAACCAATTGGAAAGTCTAGCAGAATTTGATAAATTCCTGGACACATATGCCCTACCAAGATGGAAACAAGAAGAAATAGAAAACCTTAACAAACCAATTATGAGTAACAAAACTGAATCAATAATAAAAAGGCACCCATCAAATCCCAGGACCTGGTGACTTCACTGCTGAATTCTACCAAACACTTAAAGGACTAGTACCAATTTTTCAATTTTTCTAAAACTCTTTCAGAAAATTGAAGAGGAGGAAATTCCTCCAAACTCATTGTATAAGGCTAAAATGTTACCAAAACCTGTTAACAAAACCAGACAAGAACACACACACAAAAAGAGATCTACAGGCCAATATCCCTGATGAACACAGATGCAAAAATCCTCAACAAAATACTAGCAAACCAAATCCAGCAACATAATAAAAATGATCATTCACCATGATCAAAGTGAAATTTATTCTAGGGATGCAAGAATAGGTCAAAATATGCAAACCAATAAATGCAATATGTCACGTTAACAGAATGAAGAGCAAAAGTCATATAATCATTTCAATTGATGTTGAAGGTGTATTTGACAACATTTAATATCCCTTCATGGTTGAAAATTCTCAACAAACTAGATATATAAGGAGTGTGCCTCAACACAATAAAGGCCATATATGACAAATCCACAGCTAACATTATACTAAACAAAGAAAAACTGAAAGCTTTTTTTCTGAGAACTGGAACAAGACAAAGATGTCCACTCTCACCACTTGTATTCAACATAGTATTAGAAGGTCTAGCCAGAGCAATTAACAAAAGAAATAAATAAGGAGCATTAAAATTGGAAAGGATAGTCAAATTTCCCCAGTTTTCAGACAATATGATAGAGAAAACCTGAAAATTTTCACCAAAAAAACTCTTTTTTTTTTTTTTTGAGTTGGAGTCTCACTCTGTCGCCCAGACTGGAGTGCAGTGGCCGCTCCCGGTCAGCGCAGCCTCGACCTGCTGGGCTCCAGCGATCCTTCCGCCTCAGTCTTCCAAGTAGCCGGAATTACAGGCATGCGCTACCACGCCTAGCTGATTTTCTGATTTATTGTAGAGATGAGGTCTAGCTGCCCAGGTGGGTCTCGAACCCGCAGGCTCAGGCAATCCACTCACCTCAACCTCCCAAAGGCGCGGAATTACAGGATGAGCCACCGAGCCCAGCCAAAAAAAAAACTCTTAAAACTGATCAACCAATTCAGTAAATTTTCAGGATGCAAAATCAGTAAACAAAAATTAATAGTATTTCTTTATACCAACAATGAACCAGCAGAAAAAGAAATCAAAAAAGCAATCCCATTTACAATAGTTGAATAAAAATTTAATAATAAATACATAAACCTAGGAATAAATTTTACCAAGGAGGTGAAAGATCTTTACTAGGGAAACTATAGAATACTGATTAAAGAAATTGAAGAGGACACAAAGAAATGGAAACACACCCTATGTTCATCAATTGTAAGAATTAATATTATAAAAATGACCATGCTACCAAAAGCAATCTACAGATTCAATGTAATCCCTATCAAAATACCAATGACAATCTTCACAGAAATAGAAAAGACAATCCTAAAATTCATATAAAACCACCAAAATCCCCAAATAGCCAAAACAATTCTGAGCAAAAAGAACAAGTCTGGAGACATCAAACTACCAGACTTCAAAATATATTACAAAGCTATAGTACCAAAACAACATGGTACTGGCATACAAAGACACATAGACCAATGTAACAGAATAAAGAACCCACAAGTAAATCCACATGCCTACACCCAAGAGATTTTTGGCAAAGACACCAAGAACATTTAATGGGGGGAAAGGACAGTTTCTTCAATAAATGGTGCTAGAAAAATTGACTATATGTAAAAAAATGAAACTAAATCCTCATTTCTTATCATATACAAAAATTGACTTAGAATAAGCTTAAAAGCTGAAATATAAGACCTGAAACTATGAAATTACTAAAAGAAACCACAGAAACATTGATTTTGGACAATCATTTTATTGAGAAGACTTCAAAAGCACAGACAACAGAAGAAAAAAATAAACAATGGGATTACATCAAACTAAAAAGCATCTGCACAGCAAAAGAAACACTCAACAAAGTGGAGAGAAAACCTGCAGAATGAGAGAAAAGATCTGCAAACTATTCATCTGTCAAGGGACTAATATTCAGAATATACAAGCAACTCAAACAACTCAACAACAACTACAACAACAATCTGACTTTAAAATGGGCAAATGAGCTGAATAGAAATCTCTCCAAAGAAGAGGTACAAATGACCAACAGTATGAAAAGATAAATGAAAAAATATGCTCAACATTACTAACCATAAAGGAAATGCAAGTTGAAATCACAATGAGATATCTCATCCAAATTAGAATGGCTTTTATCAAAAAGACAAAACATAGCAAATGCTGGCACGGATGCAGAGAAAGAGGAACTCTTCTAAACTGATGGTGAAAGTGCAAACTAATATAGCCATTCGGAAAAACAGTATGGAAGCTCCTCAAAAAACTAAAAGTAGAACAACCATATGATCCAGTAATCCCACTGCAGGGTACATAACCAAAAGAAATCAGTATATTGAAGAAATATCTGCACTCCCATGTTTATTGCAGCACTATTTACAATAGCCAAGATGATGGGGTCAACTTAAGTGTACATCAGTGGATTAATAGATAAAGAAAATTATACACACACACACATGCAATGAAATATTATTCAGCCATGAAAATGAAATCCTGTCGTTTGCAACAAACAAAACTAGAGGACATTATATTAAAAGAAATAAATGGGCACAGAAAGACAAATTTTGCATATTCTCACTCATATGTGGGAACCAAAAAAGTTGATCTCCTGGTGGTACAGAGTAGAATGGTAAGGGGTGGGGCAAATGTGGGGAATAAAAAGATATTGAAGCCGGGCTCAGTGGCTCAGCCTGTAATCCCGAGCCTTGGGAGGCTGACATGAGTGGATTGCCTGAGCCTGTGGGTTCGAGACCAGCCCGGGCAACTTGGAGAGACCTCATCTCTACAATAAATCAAAAAATTAGCCGTGTGTGGTAGCGCATGCCTGTAGTTCCAGGTACTCGGAAGGCTGAGGTGGAAGGACCACCAGAGCCCAGCAGGTCGAGGCTGTGGTGGCCGGGAGCAGACACTGCACTCCAGTCTGGGTGACAGAGTGAGACTCCAACTCAAGAAAAAATTATATAAAAAAAAGATTGATTGGGGGGGTGAACAGGGAGGGCAAGGGTGGTGGGATTAATGGTAGTCAATATCTGTCTGGGGATGGAGGGACACCCCTTATCAACAAGGGTGCCTGAATGATGCATATTTGTATACCTAACCCTTAACTGTACCCCACAGTTTTAAAATAAAAAATATTTTTTAAAAAAATTGATTAATGAGTACAAAAATACAGTTAGAAGGAATAAATTCTCTGTTTGGTAGCATATTAGGGTGACTATAGTAAAAAAAAATAATTTATCATACATTTCAAAACAGCTAAAAGAGAGGATTTGAAATGTTTCTAACAAAAAAACAAATGATAATTGTTGAATGTGATAGATATTTTCATTACCCTGATTTGATCATTACGCATCATATGCATGAATAAAAATATCACACGTACCCCATAAGTGTGTATAATTATTCTATATCAATAAGGATATACATAGTTTTTAAGACATCCTATGTTTATAAATTGGAAGATATAATATTGTTAAGATGGCAATACTTCTTAAATTTATCTACAAATTCAACACAATCCCTATCAAAATTCTAGCTGCCTCTTTTGCAGAAATAGACAAACTGATCCCAAAACTAATATAAAAGTGCAAGAAACTCAGAATTGTCAAGACAATCTTGAAAAAATAATAAAGTTGGAGGACTCACACCTCCCAACTTCAAAACTTACTACAAATCTTCAGTAATTGCTTAAAACGTGTATTACTGGCAGAAGATGGACATAAATATCAATGAAATAAAATTGAGAATCCAGAAATAACCCTAACCATCTGTGGTCAATTGATTTTCAACAAAGATTCCATGGCAAATCAATGAAGGAAAGAATAATCTTTTCAATAAATTATGCAGAGACAAATGAACAGCTACATGCAAACAAAAATGAATGTGCACCCCTACCTCACACTGTAGACAAAAACTCAAAATGGATTAGTGACCAATATGTAACAGCTAAAACTATAAAAACTTTTAGAAGAAAATATAGGTAACTCTTTGTGACTTTGGATTAGATAATGGAGTCTTATATCTGACACCTGTACCTAATAGGTGATTTTTTTAATTCCCCTTTCCTTCCCACCCTACCTCTTCTGACTCTCCAATGTTCATTATACTATTCTCTGAACTCTATTACAATTTAAAAATTTTGTGCTTCAAACGACACTGTCAAGAAAATGAAAAGAGAATTCACAGAATGGAAATATTCTACAAATCCTTTATTTGATGAAGGAAACTCATGTCCATGCAAAAACTTGCACATGAATGTTGATAGAAACATTATTCACAAAAGACAAAAAGTAGTGTGAAAAATCCATCAATTGATGAATAGATAAGCAAAATGCAATAAGACTATAAAATGAATATTATTCAGCCATGAAAAGAAGGAAGTATTGATACATGTTACAAAATGAATGAGACTTGTAAACATTAAAGTGAGGGAAGCCAGACACAAAAGGCTACAGAATTTCATTAATTTTAAATGTCCAGAATAGACAAATGCAGAGACAGACTAGTGCTTACCAGGAGATGGAGGAAGGAGGAATGGGAAGGACTGCTAATGGGTCTGAAGTTTCTTTGTAGTATGAAAATGTTCTAAAATTAGATTGTGGTGCTGGTTGCACAGACATGATAATGTGCTAAAAACTACTGAACTGTACACTTTAAAAGAGAGGATTTTAACTATTCAACTGCCAAAAAGAACAACATGGACAGAACTGGAGAGCAACATGGACAGAACTGGAGAGCATCATCCTAAGTTAACTAATGCAGAAACAGAAAACCAAACACCACATGTTCTCGCTTACAAGTGGGAGCTATGCTATGGATCTGCAAAGGCATAAAGAATAGTATAATGAATATTGGAGAGTCAGAAGAGGGAGAGTGGAAAGGGGAGAGTAATGAAAAATCACCTATCAGGTACAATGTGCACAAATGGGAGTGGAGGGTACACTTAAAGCCCAAATTGCTTCACCAATATACACTGTATCTATGTAACCAAAATTATTTACATTCCCTAAAGTTATTGAAATAAAGAGAGAAAAAATAAAATTTAAAATCATTTTAGAAGCGACAAAAAATTTTGTAAGTATGGGAATTATATCTCAATTCCAAATGAAGAATAAAGGCGAATAAAGACTTACTGAATGAAAGAAAATAAAAAGAATTTATTGACAGAAAGAAGAACAACCAAAATAATAACTATCTTGGTAAATATAACATAATTCTTTAAAATATCATGGTGGCTGAAAGCAAAATTTATAGCATTGTCTATTGAGTCTTTCAATGACTCTAAAGGTAATATATATGACATCTAAAACATTAAAGAGAAGAGACTAAACAGTTCTCTAAGATTATAAGGCCTCTATATTTTATTTAACATGATAAATATTACTTCTATGTAGACTATAAAAAGTTAGGTATACACATTGTAATTCCTACAGAAACATTAAATAATAAAAATAAGGAGATATAAAGACCAATAGATGCTATAGTGAAATTCTTTTAATTTTAATTTAAAATTTTATATGATCAAAAAAGAGACAGGAAAGGGAAACAACAAAAATAGAGGGCACAACAAAAATAGAGAGCACACACAGATAAAGATAACAAAATGGCAAACCTAAATCCAACTAAATCAGTAATTACATTAACTGTAAATGGATCAAACACACCAAGTAGAAGACATTAATTGTTAGACTGGAATTTTTAAAGATCCTAATGTATGCTATGCACGCAAAAAACCCTCAAATACAATATAATAATATGGATAGGATAAAAGAATAAAAGTAAAAGTATACAAAAAGATACACTATGCAAATAATAATCAAAAGGAAACTGGATTAACTATGTTAATATCAGATAAAACAATCTTCAGAATATTGAAAATTACCATAGATAGGGAGGGACATTACATAAAAATAAAAGGGTCAATTCACCAGGAAAAAATAATAATCTGAAATGAGAATGCAGCCTGGGCATAGGAAGGAGGATTATTTGAGCCCAGGAGTTCGAGACAGCCTAGGCAACATAGCAAGACCTCATCTCTACAAAAAAAACCTAAAAATTTCCCAGACATAGTGGCAGGTGCTTACAGTTTCAGCTACTCTGGAAGCAGAAATGGAAGGATCAAGTGAGCTCTGGAGCTCGAGGCACTGATGAGCAGTAATCATGTCACTGCACTCCAGCCTGGGCAACAGACTGAGATCACTTGACCCCCAAAAAATAAAAATTAAAAAATGTGAATGCACTTAACAACCTCAAAATGCAAGAAGCAAAAGTTGATAGAATTGAAAGGAGAAATAGATAAATTTACAACCAAAGTTGTAGATTTCAAAGTGTTCTCTCAGTAATTGATAAAATAGACATAAAATCAGTAAGAATATAGAAGACCTGAATAATCCTATCAATTGATTTTTTCTAATTGATCTTTGTAGAATATTCCATGGAACAACAGCAGAATATAAATTTTTTTTCAAATGTATATGGAACATTAATCAAGTTGGACAATATTTTAGACTATAAAGCAAACTATGAAATATTTTAATATTGAAATCATACACAGAATTAAACTATAAATGAATGATCAAAGATGACAAATTCCCAAATATTTGAAAATTAAAGGTACATTCCTGGATTGGTGGCTCCCAGTGCTTTCGAATGGGCGCGGGCAGTGAGGAGGATGTTTGCATCAGAGATCAGTTCTATGGTGCAGGAGATTCTTACTCCTTGTCAAAGGAACAATAGGAAGCATTTACAAAAATGTGATCTTTGAGATTCCACAAGATGGTGACAGCATAGGTGGATTTGTGAGACTCCCCAAACGTGAGTTCCCAAAAAGACTCTTACTTTTCTTCCCACAGCTCCCTGCTAACCGCCAGCCACACTGGTATGAGGCCCGGGGACCTTCAGTCCCACGCAGGGCCAGACATTTGCGGCCCCCAGCTGCAGATGATGCACTATATGTGATTCCCATCTGCTCAGGAGTCCTGGGTTCCAGCTCCCTCTCTGGCTACATCGTGATGCCCAGCACCCAGCACCAAACTGCCGGTCACCCAGGGAGGTTCTGGGGGCCCACCCCTCAGAGATACCAGTCCCATTTCTGGCTGAAGTGCCCTGTGAGGGACCCAGGGCCACCACCTGCCCTTTGGAGCTTTGGAGCTCTGGAGTTCCGGGCCCACCCTGGCTGAAGCACTCAGCGTGCGACGTCAAGCTTGTGTAAGGGAGCAGAACCCCAAGTTTGTGTAAGGTGCTGACCGGAGGCTTCCAGCTCCAGAGGAGGGAATGCCTGACCCTCTCCTCCACCCCAGCCTGCTGGTGATACCCCGGATCCAGCACCCAACTGTGCAACTGATCCCAGGCGAGCATCCCTATAAGTGAAAGTGGAACTACCACCTATGCCATTCTCCAGACAGATCTGCATCGCCCCACCCACCTATCAGAGCCTCCACCTTGGTTCCCATGGTGATGTCATTAAACAGGAGACAAAGCCCCTCCCCTATGCTGAACAGACTGAGACAACTAAGAGTCACAGACCTCCCAAGCAGCAGGCTAACTGCCTGGAACAAAAACAAAGGGGAGAGCCTGGAGATCAGGGCTCAAGGAAAGATTACAGAACTACGCTGATCTCTTATTTTGACCTTTGGTTTTACCATTCTGATGTACGTTTTGTTCACTATTGTTTGCTTTCTAACTTACACTATCTGTTTCATGATCTTATTGGTCTGTCTCTGTGTAACTACCAGTATTCTTTAGGGAATTTTCCTTCTGTGTTTTCTTTTTTTCACTTCTCTCCAGCCTTGTGTCTCTTTTTCACCTGTTAGTTGGTATGTATGTTTGTTTTCCCTCTCACTCATCTCTCTTTCTAACTTCCTATTGACCCCCCTTCCTCCATTATTTTCCTCTTTTGTACCTCCTTTTGCTCCAGGGATGAGAGAAAAACCTACACAAATGAAGAAAAACCAAAAGAAGAATATGGGTCTCTCCCAGACTCCTGGGAGGGCAGACACTGAGAAAACTGACTTCGGAATGCAAACAATGAAGAGCCCCCAGAATGACTGGTCTCAAACTACAAACCTAGATATCAAGACATCAATGGAGAGATTAAAAAGAATTGAGGAGACTCAAGAAGAAACTAGAAAGGAGCTGATATCTGAGATAACAGTAATAAAGAATACTGAAAATGAAATAAATAACAAACTGATAAGCATGGAAAGCAGAATTACCCAAGCAGAAGAAAGAATCTCAGAGCTTGAGGACCAAAATATAGAACTAACCCAAACTTTCAAAAACACAGAAAACAAGCTCAAAAAGACAGGAAAAAACCTTCAAGAGATGAGCGATTACTTCAAAAGACCGAACCTAAGAGTAATTGGCCTTCCTGAGGCAGAAAGAGAGACAGAGACCACACTGGAACAAACCTTCCATGAGATCATTCAAGAAAACTTCCCTTATCTAATCAATGATGCAAAAATTCAAACACAAGAGATTCAGAGAACTCCTGCAAGACAACAAATGATAAGACCAACTCCTAGACACATAATAATTCGCCTAAACAAAGTAGGCATAAAAGAAAAAATCCTAGCCGGTCTCGGTGGCTCAGCCTGTAATCCCGCGTCTTTGGGAGGCTGAGGTGAGTGGATTGCCTGAGCCCATGGGTTCGAGACCCACCTGGGCAGTGAGACCTCATCTCTACAATAAATCAAAAAATCAGCCGGGCGTGGTAGTGCATTCCTATAATTCTGGCTACTTGGAAGGCTGAGGCAGAAGGATCACCGGAGCAGGTTGAGGCTGCGGTGGCCGGCAGCGGCCACTGCACTCCAGTCTGGACGACAGAGTGAGACTCCAACTCAAAAAAAAAAAATCCTAAAGGCAGCAAGAGAAAAAGGCCAGATCACCTACCATGGAAAACTAATTAGAAGAGCGGCAGATTTATCTACAGAAACCCTACAGGCTAGGAGAGCTTGGAGGCCTATCTTCAAAGTCCTAAAAGATAAACAATTTCAACCAAGAATAACCTACCCAGCCAGATTAAGCTTCATCAGCAAGGGAGAATTAAAATCTTTCCCAGATATCCAAGCCCTAAGAACGTACGCTGCCACCAAACCACCTCTACATGAAACACTTAAGAAAGTACTAAACACAGAAGAAAAGGGGGGAAAAAGAACAACATTCTTTCACAAGAGTACAGGAAAAAGAATAAAATACACAGGAACAATGTTCTTTCACAAAAGTACAGGAAAAAGAATAAAATACACAGGAACCAACCCACAAAACAAAAGAAAGACAATAAACCAAGTGGAAGAACAACTCTGTAAGAACTCTATGATAGGGACAAACTCTCACATTTCAATAATTAGCCTGAACATGAATGGACTAAATGCACCACTGAAAAGACATAGAATGGCAAAATGGATAAAATATCACCAGGCAACAATATACTGCCTTCAAGAGGCCCATCTCACTAGAAAGGACATGCACAGACTCAAAGTAAGAGGATGGGAAACAAATTTTCAGGCGAATGGAACACAAAAGAAAGGAGGAGTCATGATCCTAATTTTCAGACAAAATACCATTTAAGCTATCAAAAATTTAAAAAGATACAGAGGGCCACTACATGATGATAAAAGGTTCACTCCATCAACAAGAAATATCTATCCTAAACATATATGCACCTAACATAGGTGCACCAACTTTTATAAAGCAACTCCTAGGAAAAGTAAAGAAAGATATTGACTCTAACACCATCATAACTGGGGACTTTAATACCTCACTCACAAACCTAGACAGATCATCAGGACAAAAAATATCAGCAATGAGATCTGGAACCTCAATATGACTCTTGACCAAATGGACTTAATTGATGCCTACAGAACACTCCATCCAAAGACCACAGAATACACATTCTACTCATCACTGCATGGAACGTGTTCTAAGATCAGCCACATAATTGGCCATAAATCAAACATAAGCAAATTTTAAAAGACTGAAATTCTACCATGCACCTTCTTGGACCACAGTGGAATAAAAATAAACATTAACCCCACCAAGGCCCCCCCAAACCCACAAAGACATGGACACTAAACAGCATGATGCTAAACAACTCCTGGGTAAATGATGAAATCAAAACAGAGATCAAAAGATACCTGGAAACAAATGAAAATGAAGAAATATTTTACCAAAAGCTCCGGTACACCTTAAAAGCTGTAGTATGAGGGGTATTTATATCCCTACAAACACACATGAAGAAAATGGAAGGAACACAAATTAACAGCCTAACAAACCACCTAAGGAAGCTGGAAAAGCAAGACCACAAAAACCCTAATTTCAGCAGAAGAATCCAGATCACCAAAATAAAAGCCCAAATCCAGGACATAGAAGACAAAAAGATAATACAAAAAAATCAATGAAACAAAAAGCTGGTTCTTCGAAAGGATAAACAAGATCGATGGTCCCCTAGCTAGACTGACCAAGAAAAAGAAAGAAAAAAACCCAAATAAGCACAATCAGAAACAAAAAAGGTGAAGTCACATCTGACCCTGAAGAAATACAAAAGATCATTAGAGACTATGAAGTACACTTGTATGAAAACCTTAAGGAAATGGAGGACTTTCTGTCATCACACAACCTGCCTAGGTTGAAACAGGAAGAAATAGAGACCCTAAATAGACCAATAACAATCAAGGAAATAGACTATGTAATAAGAAAACTACCTACAAAAAAAAGCCCTGGACCAGATGGCTTTCCAGCAGAATTCTACAAGATATTTAAGGAGGAGCTGATTCCAATACTACTGAAGGTATTTCAGGTGATTGAGAAAGATGGAACCCTCCCCAAATCATTTTATGAAGCTAACATCACATTGATACCCAAGCCAGGTAAAGATCCAACAAAGAAAGAGAACTACAGGCCAATATCTTTGATGAACATAGATACTAAAATTCTCAACAAGATCCTAGCAAACCAGGTTCAACAACACATCTCAAAAATCATCCATCATGACCAAGTAGGCTTCATCCCTGGGATGCAAGCCTGATTCAACGCTTGCAAAACAATAGATGTAATTAATACATCAACAGATGTCAAAACAAAAACCACATGATTATATCATTAGATGCAGAAAAAGCTTTTGATAAAATCCAGCACCCCTTCTTGATAAAAACACTTGAACATCTAGGCATACAGGGAACATACTTTAAAGTAGTAAAAGCCATCTACGAGAAACCCACAGCCAGCATCCTCCTAAATGGACAAAAATTTGGAAACATTTCCCCTGAAAACTGGAACAAGACAAGGATGCCCACTCTCACCCCTCCTGTTCAATATAGTATTGGAAGTCCTGGCTAGAGCAATCAGAGAAGAGAAGGCAATCAGGGGTATCCAAATAGGAAAAGAGGAAGTCAAATTATCTCTCTTTGCAGTTGACATGATTGTGTACCTTGAAAACCCAAGAGAATCTGTAAAAAACCTCCTTACACTGATAAAGGCCTTCAGCAAAGTCTCAGGATATAAAATAAATGTGCAAAAGACAATCGAATTTCTTTACACCAATAATAAACAAACAGAAACCCTAATAAAAATCACAATTCCATTCACAATAGCCACACAAAAAAATGAAATATCTTGGCATCTTCCTAACCAGAGACATGAAAGACCTTTACAATGAAAACTACAAAACACTGCTCAAAGAAATCAAAGATGACACCAACAAGTGGAAAAATATCCCATGCTCATGGATTGAAAGAATCAACATTGTGACGATGTCCATCTTACTGAAGGCAATCTACAGATTCAATGCAATACCTATCAATTTACCAGCAACGTTCTTCTCAGACCTAGAAAAAACAACACAGGAATTCATATGGAAACACAAACGACCAAGAATAGCCAGAACAATCCTCAGCAAAAAAAACGAAGCAGGTGGTATCACATTACCAGACTTCAAACTTTACTATAAAGCTACAATCATCAAAACAACTTGGTATTGGTATAGGAACAGGCATATAGATCAATGGAATAGAATTGAGATTCCAGAAGCAAAACCTCGATTTCTCAATCAACTCATCTTCAACAAAGCCTCCACCACCTACCACTGGGGAGAGGAGAACCTATTCAGTAAATGGTGCTGGGAAAACTGGCTGACCACATGCAGAAGATTGAAACAGGATCCCTACCTATCCCCATATACAAAAATTAACTCCAAATGGATCAGAGACCTAAATGTAAAACCTCACACCATAAGAACCTTAGAAAATGAAGGACATGCCCTCATGGAAATTGGAACTGGCATCCAATTCCTGAACAAAACTTGAAACCCACAGGCCATAAGGGATAAAATAGACAAGTGGGACCTCATTAAACTGACAAGTTCCTGCAAAGCCAAAGAAACCATCAAGAGAGCAGGGAGACAGCCTACAGACTGGGAAAAAGTATTTGCCAACTCCAGGTTTGACAAAGGCTTAACATCTTGGATCTACAAGGAACTCAAATGTGCTGAAAAGAAAAAAAACAAACAACCCCATTATAAAATGGGCAAAAGAAATGAACAGACACTTCACAAAGGAAGTCATCTGAGCAGCCAACAAACACATGAAGAAATGTTCAACCTCACTAATCATCAGGGAGATGCAAATCAAAACCACACTGAGATACCACCTAACTCCAGTCAGAACGGCAATTATCAACAACTCAAAAAATAACAGCTGCTGGAGAGGGTGTGGCGAAAAGGGAACACTTCTACACTGTTGGTGGGAGTGTAAACTAGTGCAACCTTTGTGGAAAGCAGTGTGGCGATTCCTAAAAGCTCTAAATATCAACCTCCCATATGACCCCGCAATCCCCCTACTGGGAATATACCCTGAAGAACTAAAGTCACTCTATAAAAAAAGATACCTGCATACATATGTTTATCGCAGCGTTGTTCACAATAGCAAGAACCTGGAAACAACCATGCTGCCCATCAAAAGAGGACTGGATTAAAAGAATGTGGTACATATACACGATGGAATACTACACAGCCATAAAAAAGAACAAAATCATGAATTTCGCAGCAACCTGAATGGAACTAGAGTCTATAATACTGAGTGACCTCTCACAGAAACAAAGATCCAAGTATTACATGTTCTCACTCATATAATGAACCTTGAATATCCAATGTAATACTATAAGAAAATGACTGACGGTACTGGGAAACTATGGGAGGGGGATGGGATTAACAGTAGCAAATATCTGTCTGGGGATGAGGAAACACCTCTTATCAACAAGTGCCTGAATGAAATGTAATTGTACACCTAACCCTTAACTGTACCCCACAAAACCATAATAAAAAAATATTGATTAAAATATACATATATGTCGATTTTAAAAATAATAATAAATTTTTTTAAAAATAAAGGTACATTCCTAAAGAACCAATATGTCAAAAAATTGTCTCATTGTTGTTGCCTTGCCCTGTGTAGATTCTAAAACAAGCCATATGATATGTACTATGTATGTTAAACGTTTTTTTGTTTTGTTTTGTTTTGTTTTTTGAGTTGGAATCTCACTCTGTCGCCCAGACTGGAGTGTAGTGGCCGCTCCCAGCCACCGCAGCCTCTACTTGCTGGGCTCCAGCGATCCTTCCGCCTCAGCCTTCCAAGTAGCTGGAATTACAGGCATACACTACCACGCCCAGCTGATTTTTTTATTTATTGTAGAGTTGAGGTCTCGCTGCCCAGGCGGGTCTCGAACCCACGGGCTCAGGCAATCCACTCACCTCAGCCTCCCAAAGGTGCGGGATTACAGGTTGAGCCACCAAGCCCGGCTGCTAAACGTTTTTTAATGAAATCTTTGAATTCTCATTTTAATTGCTTTAACATACACTCACAATTTGTTCATAATAAAAAGTATTTTCCAAAAGTTAAAAATAATTGTCTCCAGAGAATTAGGAAATATTTTGACTTAAATAAAAAGTAAAAATGTAGCATAGCAAAACTGAAGCTAAAGCAGTGATTCAAGGGAAATTTATAACATCAAAGGTCATAAATATTAATATTAGGGGAAAAAGGAAAAAAGATTTCAAATCAACAGCCTAAGCTTCCTTCCTAAGTAAACAGAAAAGTAACATTATAGAATACCCAAAGCAAAAAGAAGGAAGGCATAGTAATAATAAAAGTAGAAATCGGTAAGATTAAAAACAAGCAAAGTAAATCATAAAAACAAAAGTTTAATAAGCTTATTAAAATTACACCCTCTGGTCAGAACGACCAAGGGAAAAAAAAGAAAAAGAAAAATTACCAATATCATAAATGAAATAGAAGTCATACTGCAGACCCTATAGAAAATAAAAGCATAAGGGAATGCCATGAATAACTCTGCTTATAAAATCAACAACATGGATGGAAATGAATCCAATCCTTGAAAAAGGCACAAACTAAGATAACCTATATAGTATTATAAAAATGATCATATATATATATATATATATATATATATTTAATAGTAGCTGAAAACTTTTCAACAAAAAAAACTCCAGGTCCGGGAGTTTTTACTGGTAAATTATTCCAAACATTTAAAGAAGTAACAAAAATTCTAAATAATTTCTTTAGAAAACAAAAAAGAACACTTCCCAATTAATTTTATGAAGGCAGTATTTCCATGACACCAAAGTAAAAACATTAAAAGCACAAAATAATGCTATCCTTGAACATAAACTCAAAAAATTCTTCAATGAATTTATTAGCAAATATATTCTTGCAATATATAAAAAGAATAGTATAGCACAACCAAGTGGGGCCTGTCCTGGAAATGCAAGACTGTTTCAGCATTTGAAAATCAATTAAAGTAATTCACCATATTTACAAACTGAAGAAAAATAACAAATTATTATTTCAGTAGATTCAGGAAAAACACTTGAGAAAATCCAATACCCATTCATGATTTTAAAAAATTATGAATTTTTAATGATCTATATCTAACATCACATTTAATGTTGAAAGATTATTATTTATTGTTACATTTTTAAAGTTACCCCCAAACTCAGTTGCTAAACACAATATTTTTTCCACACAGTTTCTGTGAGTTAGACATTTGGAAATGACTTAGCTGGGTAACCTTTGCTCAGAATCTCTCATGAGGCTGCAGTCAAGGTGTCCATTGGGGCTACGGTCATCTGAAGGCTTAATGGGGTGTCGAGGAGCTGATTACAATGTCACCTATACTTGCTTGTGGCTCTTGTAAGGAGGCCTCAGTTCCTTGCTATGTAGCTCTCTCATAGGGCTGCTTGAGTGTGCTCACAAGTCAGCTGGCTTCCCCCATTACAAGTGACCCAAGAGAGAAAGCAAGGAGACACCATGAAACCTTATATGTTCTAACTGAATGTCACATATCAACTCCTCTGCCATATTTGATCGTTAGAAGTAAGTCACTAAATAGAATTCACACTTAAGGGAAGGGGATTTTGACTCCACATTTTAAAGTAAGTAGTACCAAAAAATTGGTGGACTTTTTTATTAAACCACCACAAAAACTGAATAGGATAACTGCACTTACGACTGCAATTCAACAGTATACTGGAAGTTCTAGCCAGTGTAATAAGTCAAGAAAAAGAAATAAAAGATGAGCTGATTAAAAAGGAAGAAATAAAATTGACTCTTTTTAAAGAAAGCATAAATATCTACAAAAGAAATCCCAAAGAAATTACAAATATTTCATAGAATGAATAAGTGAGTTTAGCAAGGTCACAAAATATAAGGTTAATATTTTTAAATATTGTATTTCTATCTACTAGCAATGAACAACTAAATTTTTTTTAAATAAATATCATTTACATTAACACCAAAAAAAGTCATAAATCTAACAAAATATGTGCAGGATCTTTATGCTGAAAACAAAAAAACACTGATTAAAAAAAAACAAAGATCTGAATTGGTGGAAACATTCACTGTGTTCATGAAATGGATGGTGTAATATTGTTAATATGTGAATTCTCCCAAAATTAATCTTCTAATTCAACAAAATCCCAATAAAAATCTCACCAGCGATTTCGTAGATATTGACAAGCTGATTCTAAAATGTGTAACAAAAGATGGGGAATCTAAAATAGTCAAACTCATTTTGAAAAGGACTTAATGTCGGAGGACCCACACTACCTGATTACAATAAGCAAGGCAATATGACATTGGCAAAAGGATAGTCACACAAATCAATGATACAGAATTGAAAGCTCAGAAATATTCCCACACAAGTATAATCAACTGATTTCCGACAAAGGTGTAAAGACAATGAAATGATAAAATAATGGTCTTTCCAACAAATGATATAGAAACAGTTGGGCATATATATGTAGATATTAATCTCTACTTACACTTCTCACCTTACACAAAAATTAACTCAAAATGGATCATTGACCCACATATAAAACATAAAACTATAAAAGTTTTATTATGATAAAGTATAGAATAAGTCATTGTGCTCTTGGGACCTTAAGTTATGCAAAGAGGTCTAAGATATGAACCAAAAGCACAATACATAAAAGGAACAAAATTAATAAATGGAATCTCATCAACATTAAAACTATTTTCTATGAAAGACATTGCTAAGAAAATGAAAAACAATCCACTGATTGGAGGGAAATTTTTCCAAAATATGTATTCGTTAATGATCTTGCATGCATAACACAGAACTCTCAAAACCAAAAAATTAATAAAGCAAACAACACACTAAAAATTTAGCAAAAGATTTTGACAGACATTCAACAAAAGTGATAAACAGAAGGCAAATAAGCACAGGAGAAGATGCTCTACATAATTAATCATTAGGGAAATGCTAATAAAAACCACAATGAGATACTACTATATACTCATTTGTGGAAATACTACAACTCCCATATATGGCTGGTGGGAATGCAAAATGATACAGTCACTTTATAACTTTCTTACAAAGTTAAACATACACTTGCCAAATAACCCAACAATCCTACTCCAAGGTATTTACCCAAAAGAAATAAAAATGTATTGTTTTTGTTTCCTAGGGCTGCATAACAAATTACCACAAACTTAGTGACTTAAACGGCAGAAGTATATTCTCTCAAAGTTCTGGAGGCCAGAAGTACAATATCTAGCTGTCTGCAGGCCTGTGCTTCTTCCAGAGACTCAGGAGAGAATCCATTCTGTGAGTAGTTCTGGTAGCTCTGGTGGTCACTGTCTCCCTTGGCCTGTGCCTCTTTGCTTCTGTCTTCATGTCACCCACTCTTCTACATAGATCTTCTCTCTGTATCTCTGAGGACACATCGCTGGATTTAGGACATACTAGGATAACCCAAGATGGTTTCATTTTTAAGATTCTTAATTTAGTTACATAAGCAAAAATCTTTTCTTCAAGCAAGCTAACATTCACAGGTTCCAGTGATTAGGACACGGAAATACTTTTTGGGGAGATTCCATTCAGCTCATTACATTAATCTTCACACAAATATGTGTGTATGTATATAGTACTTCTATTTATGAATGCCAAAAACAGGAAACAGCTTCAATGGGTAAATTGATAAATCAAGTGTGGTACAGCCTGCAGTGTACTACTACCCAGTAATAAAAAGAAACAAGTCACTGATACATGCAAAGATGGATAAATCTCAAGTGCATTATGCTAAGTGAAAGAAGTCAGACTCAAAACTACATACATATGACATTCTGGGGAGAGACAAAAAGGAGGAGGAACAGAAAACAGGACAGTCATTATTAGAGGTTGGAGGCTGAGGGAACAATTGACTGCAAAGGGGAAGCATGGGAGACGTTGGGGGGAGTAATGGGACTGGTTTATATCTTTATTGTGGCAGTGATAATATTATGCAGCATATTTGTCAAGACTCATATAACTATACAGCACAAAGAATGAACTTTTCTATATGTAAATTTTAAATTACATGCTGAAAATGAGATACTGGCACTGGGACTCTGCGAGCTAACTGTCTTTGTCAGTTGGACCTCTTTTAGGCTCTGCCAGTTGGGCGTCCCTAAGAGGACTTAAGAGACATGAACCTTCTACCAATTTTGATTTCTGTTTCTGTCAACATCAACCACAGAGTTGCCCCACTCTGGCAGGGAAGTTCTTTCCAGTTTCCAGTTTTGTTTTGTTTTTCCGTACTGCTACAACAGCCTTGTTGCGCCCTCCTCCCCCCCCTCAGAGATCCCCACATCTGCAACTTCCCTGCTCAGGGGTCGAGAATCCTTCTCCAGGTCTCCAGATTCTACTCACCCCACCTCTTCTCTTTGTTCCCCTAGTCCTCCCACATTCTATCTCTGACCCTCCTCTTCTTCTCTTTTGCCTTTTCACCACTCGAATACATACTTAGCTAATTCCTTCTGTTAAATTCTTCTTGTCCAAATTACTGATGCAGCTTCTGTTTTCCTAGCTAGAAATTGGCAAAAAACCAAAGTGTTTCCTGTGCCCTACAAAGTCCTACATGACCCGTCTTCCCCATTCACTCTCTGACATCATCTCCTCCTCCTCCCTATCACTCACTCCATGTCTGACTGCTGATTCACAGAGAACATGTTAAATCGCAGAATTCATAATGTGGAAAACTTTGCTGGACAAATAACCAATCTCTCCAACAAGTACATTGTAATGGGGAAAAGAATGGATGGGAAATCTCTAGACTGGGAGAGTCCTAAAACATATCAGCCCACAGCAAGGTGAAGAGCCAATATGAGCCCTGATTGTATCTATATTTTACACACGTGTACATGATCAAAGGAGAATTTGAACCATGACTAGATGTGTGATATGCAAGAATTAAGAAATTATTGTTCGTTTATTTTAGTTAAGTGATATTTTTGGTTCTGTTTAAAGTCCTTCCCATTTAGAAATACATGTTGAGCATGTTTGCACTCATACCTGAACATTAACTGTATTAGCACAAGGGAGAGATTGTTAGTCACTGGGCACTGCTGGGGGTTGGGGGGGACACATAACAACACAAAGCATACCTAGTCCTATACCAGGGGAAGTGAGAGCCAGTTGGAAGCCCAAACTTCACCTGCATGCAGCCTATTTGTGTAACTAATCCTTACTTGTACCCCCCATCTCTATAATAAAATAAAATTAAATAAATACACGGTGAAATATTGATGGATGTATTGATATAATACTACTCTGGAGGAAGGGGGATGGATGGTATACATATGCAACATTGACCACTGATTATTTTTGAAGCCAAGTATTGGGTACAAAAAATTCATTACATTTTATATAGACTAGGTTGTTTGTATGTTTAAAATTTTCCATGTGTCTATAAAATCTGAGAGTCTACTGTATCAGGCAGTTAGGTAAAAGAATGGCTCACAGGTCATCAGGAACCATCGGCAGCCACTGTTGAAAAGCATACAGAGGCCAGGCTCGGTGGCTCAGTCTGTAATCCCAGCACTTTGGGAGGCCAAGGAGAGAGAATTGCCTGAGCCTGGGGGTTTAAAAACAGCCCGGGCAACTTGGTGAGACCTCATCTCTACAATATATCACAAAAATTTGCTGGGCGTGGTGGCATGCATCTGTAGTTCCAGTTACTGGGAAGGCTGAGGCAGAAGGATTGCCTAAGCCCAGCAGGTTGAGGTTGCAGTGACCTTGAGTGTGCCACTGCACTCCAGCCTAGGTGACAGAGTGAGACTCCAACTCAGGAGGAGGAGGAGGAGGAGAGGAGGAGGAGGAGGAGGAGGAGGAGGAGGAGGAAGAAGAAGAAGAAGAAAAGCATATCGAGCATTGGCTTAAACTGTAAGCTCTGGAAACCAACACTTGTGTCCGCCACTGTCTATCTGTCTGACCCTCGGCTTTTCCCTGCCCATTTCCTCAGATGTGATGTGGAATAAATAACAGCATCTAACTCATGGTGTTAAGATGAAATGGCTTCATAGCTATAAAGCAATGTCTTAAAATATCAATCGGCCCATAGTAAGCACTCAAAAATATTTATTATTAATATTATTACATAGGAAAACAAGTTGAAATGAACCACCAGAGTCTTAAAACAAATGTATCTAAAATATGTTTTTAATCTTGATGAAGTTCACAAGTGGCACAATATTGACGTTTTCTTAAACAAATTTTACAATCATGTTCTTAGACAACAAGGCACAGCATCACCATTACCATGTGTCCCTAGAGGTCACAAGAGGCAGTGATTTCATGTCCCCCTAAGGTTTGGCAGAACTGCCACGATCAACAGGATGGTTCTCAAAGAACCAATTTGCTACCAGATAAGCCAATGAGAGGTCATCACATTTACTGAACATGGAATTAAATATAAAAATGATGCACAACAAATATGGAATTAACTTGTTTTACATTTGGTTCCATTCCTTTCAAGTGACAAAGGTGCTTTTTATTCAGTATCTATTAGGATGCAAACATGTGCGTCTTCCATGGGGCGTTCTCACCAAGTTGTTGTCAACAGAAATTAATAGAAGTGGTGAGTTCAGCTTCATGGTAATCTGAGATGAGAAAAAAAGAAGGGGAAGGAGAATTAAAGGAGGAGGAAGAAGAAAAAAAGGAAGGAAGAAGAGGAAGAGAAGGGGGAGGTAAAGGACAAGAAAGAGAAGGGGGGAAATGTATGAGAAGGACAAGTGAAGAATCACAATTATTACTGAAAAGAATACTAATTTACAGAAGTGCTTCCAAAACTAAGCAGCATTTATGAATTGTGAATGTGAGAGGTAAGCAGGATTGTAAGGCAAATGAATAAAACAATTCAACTGCAGTTATGAATATTGGTAGTGGGTTATGATTACAGCTCTCCAGTCTATGAACAAGGGTTGAGTCCTTTCTGAACCTGGGCTCATTAATGAGGAGTGGCCCTAAGCTAAGGGTTACAGGCCCTTTTCAAATCCAGAAACGTTTTTTTTTTATTTTCTCAGAAAAATGACACTGCATCTCTAAAGCCTGTCCTAGCATTCTGATTTCAAGCTCATTTCTAGAAGGAACTCACTATCTCAGGAGAAAAAAAATACAATTGGAGAGAAGGAATCTAAAGAACCTACGAGGGCCAGTGGGTTTCAAAATGTGACTCTTAACCTCCCAATCCCTACCCCTCCCATCCCAGAGTGCAAGGGTAGTCACCTTCTTCCTTGAGTCATTTCACTGCTCAGGCCTGAAGGTCCCTGCGGCGCCGGCCAAAGGCTTTGGAACCCACATCGGTGGGCACAAAGTTGCTCTTCACCACACCCCCCGATCTGCTCAGCAAGCCTGCCAGGCGATGGGTCACACAGGTGGCAGTGCTGCAGGATCTCTTCTGAGTAATGACACTGATTTGCAAGATGGAGAAGGAAAAAAACCTGTGAGTGAGTGACTGGGGCGGGCGGGCGGGGAGCCTGCCCCATGGGACCATCATAAAAAGAACTGCAGCTCTTTGATACACCACTTAACAATAAGTGTTTCTCCAAAATGCAATTATCAAAGCTGTTAGGGAAAATGGCCTAGAAGCCTTTGCTAGGAACTCTGCCCAAAGACCATCACAAGAAAGAAAAAAGCCCAGTTCCAAACCATGAGGCACATACTGAAATTCTGTACTTATCAGTCAAGGAAAGAGTGGGCAGCCTGGCCCAGTCCCACTCCAAGACATACAAGGCCACATCCCAGCCACAAGCAACAAAAACAAAAACCACTTTTTATGGAAAAGTGAAATTTCCCTAAAGTCTTACCTAGAAAAGGCTCAGAGAACAGGGTTTGCAGCATCCTCTCCCAGAAGTACTTACCTGTTCATTAGTGCTGCTTGAGCTGGGTCACAGATTACCCACTGAGCCCCATGTTCAGCTACCCTGATGCTAAGGCTACTTCTAAGGATAGGCCCTGGACACCCTCAAACCTTGGGTAGACCAGAGCAAAGAACACCATAGCTCAGGTCCCTTTAGAAAAATAGACTTATCCATCAAATGATGAGGTGGGGAGTATATGCTTATTTTAGCACATTCAGAAGCATAAATTGGATGGCTCCATCATAAAATCCTCTAGAGTTTCAAGAAGCTTCCTTCACTCTCTCCTGTCTCTAACTGGCCTATGAGTTCTGCTCTCTCCCCTTCCATCCTGAGGTCCCCCAAAACATTCTTGGTCATAAACAAGGCGGTCGCTACCAGCATGAATAGCAATCAGAGATGAATTCACATGCATCAAGTTCATAAAGTGGAGTAAAAAGAGAATTGGGAGAGTGGGAAGAGTTCAGTTGGCAGCCCAGAGCACCCCAAAGTGGGGGATCGGTCTCTCTGCATGTGCTGTCTATGTTCCTTTTCTCACCAGACATTTCAGCACTGAAGTTGATACCAGGGAGCATCTGAAGTGTTCAGGTCCCATGAGTACGTGTCCAGCACACAGTACTCAGATTATTATACCACTTAGATCTGAGGCCGTCCAGGCTGCAGGGAAAAGACATGGGGCTGTCCTCCTGGGCAGTCACTCAGAAGGTTCGACCAAGCAGCGGGTGCATTGAGTGGGAGCAGGAGGGGCAGGGAGGAGGGTTCAGAGGTGCAAGACAGTGTGGGGCAGGGTTGGTTGGGCAAGGGTGACCTCTCTGGGATTCCACATACTGCTCAGCCTTTCATGCTCAGCAGAGGGGTTCTCAGGGTGAATGCAGGTGCAACACATGCCTCTGCCTGGGCAGTGCTGGGGCCAGACCAGAGGCTTGTCTCTGCTCAGGCTCGGGGTGCACAGAGATTTGGGGCTGAGGAAGGATGCTGTCCCTCGCCCCATGACAACATGCACTTCTCATGAATGCTCCAGACCTACCTCAGACACTGCTCTACCAGGCCCCACCCCCTGCAAGGCCTTTGCCTTCACCTTGCAAATGTGAAATGAAGGCTCCTTGCAGGTGTGAAAGAACAACATAGGTGAAAATTCTAAAACCTCCTGGGATACCTGGTCCATCCTCTGGCTTCACGCCTGAGCGTGAGAACAGCTGGGCCCCAGGTCCTGGTGAACAACGCGGGCTGCTGGTCGCCTGGCCAGTGTGTTTTCTCCTACCTCTTGGGATATGCCTTTCTGGGTGTGCCTGGGGGAGGGGAGGCCCTGGAGGGAGGGGGCCTTGGGGAGCCTCACCTGGAGCCATCTGTCTTTTGTTCCTGCTCCTGCTCCTGCTCCTGCTCCTGTTCCAGCTCACTGGCCTTCATCTGCATGTAGTCCTGCACCAGTGCAGCCAGCAGGAAGCGCGCTTCCTCCTCACTGAGTGTAGCCAGGTCTGGGCTGCTCTCCAAGGCCAACCTGTGGATGGAAACAAACCCAGTGCAGGCTTGTGAGCCCCTGCCCAACCCCTCCCCAGGAAAAGCAGCCAGGCTTTCTGGTCCCTGTTTCTTCCACCCCAACTTCCAGAGGACAGGGCACGAGGCCAGTATCCACCTGAGGACACCGATTCACCAGGGGCCACGGGTGACTTCAGAGGCACAAAGCTGTCTGACCTTAGGGGCAGCAGGAGAGGAGTGCGCCCCTGGCTTCAGGTCATCTTACCTGAATGGCGCCCCCTGGAGGCTGCCCACCTGGCACAGGACCAAGATGCCGAAAGCCAGGAAGGGGGAAAACTTCCGGAAGCCCATGACGCCTCTCTGTAAAGGGAGAATGACGTTACCACTGCACCTAGACAGGTCTAGGTTCTAGCTTTGCCTCTGCCACAACTGCCATGTGGCCTCAGACAGGCTACTTCGTCTCCCTGAGCCTCTGTTCATTTGCCAGAAGGGCTGCTGCGAATCACAAAAGATACACTGCTTTGAATGAATGACTTGATAGAGCAAAAAAGGGGGGGGGGGGGA